>NC_091006.1:28057575-28360606 GCF_041146395.1 Eulemur rufifrons
AAAAAGGAAAATAGGAAAGAAAGGAAAAGAGGCATGACCAGTATCTCTGTCAATTCATACGTACTCATATTTTTTCCAATTTCATTTTCCACTCCTTCCCCTTCCTATGATGCAATTTCACCATTTGTTTGGTTATTTTAAGGAAAGCACACAATTCTTCCAGGGAGAATCCTTCCATTGCTCAATATGATGAATGACTGCACCAACACTAACATTTTTGTTACATTCCTTCAATTATTTTGATAGCTAGACAAATGAAGCTTATTTAAGATCAACACAGTCTCTAAAATTTCCTTAATAATTTCAACAAAATTTTTTTTATAATATGAACCTCAGGCAGGCATGGTGGCTCATGCCTGTAATCCTAGCACTTTGGGAGGCCGAGGCAGGAGGATCACTTGAGCCCAGGAGTTTGAGACTAACCTAAGCAACATAGGAGACCCCACGTAGAAAAATTAGCCACGCACAGTAGCTCACAGCTATCATTCTCAGCTTCTCAGGAGGATTGCTTGAGCCCAAAGGGTTTGAGGTCACAGTGAGCTATGATGATGCCACTGCACTCTAGCCTGGGCAACAGAGCGAGACCCTATCAATCAATCAACGAAATGAAGTGAAATGAAATGAAATAAAATAAATAGAACTTCAAATTTCTTTAGTCAATATCACCAAATGGATAAAAAAGAAAAACTGTTAGACAAGAAAGGTATTTCTGGATTCATCATTCATATGCAGCGTATAAATGATATATGGTAAAAAGCCTTGGTAAAAGGTAGGTGGCTAAGCTTTTATTTAGATTTGTCATACAATTTTGTGTTCCTAGGAGTGCAGACTTTATTAATTAGGTTAAGCAAAGATAAAACAAGCAACTGCCTATTGTTTCTTGTAGAAGACCTAAAAGCAATGGAATAACCTAATGGAGATATTTCAGAAGGGAAATAAATGGTCTCAGTCATTAAAGAAGCTGGTTCTATGTTTTCAATGAGTTAATACTCTATAAATGTATTCCAACATGATGGTGAGTTGGTAGGATGGGCACTTTTGGGGAGTGCCCTTATGACTGCAAATTACTGGCGTGTTTTGCAAGAGATGTGATGCTTATGATCTTAAGTCGACATTACATCAATTAAGAGGCTATGGAAAGAAATTAGACTGGGCAGGTTATTCTATCAAGGATAAAAAATCCAGAGTGCACCAGGTTCAATTAGGTACTGGGTTCACCAGACAGGCCTACAACATTATGACAATGTATGCAAGCACATACAGTTACATAGTTATAAGATTAAATGCAGGGCAATGCTCTGGAATGTGGACCTTAATACTATGAACCATTTCAATGTAAAGAGATTAAGGAATCTGGGTACAGCTCGCTCAAATCTGGGCAAAAAAGCAGAGGCCATGAGGTGCTTAGAGTACTCCACTTGGTGGAGTAGACTAGCACAGCTATTTGGAAATACGTAAGATGACTCAAGTCCCTGAGGATAAACTTAAGTGTCTGAGATCTGGTATTTCTTTAATAACACAGCAATTTGGAAATTACTATCTGTTATTTTTTTTGTTTTATCCTTGAACTTTCAGTAAAGTCTGAACCATTAGAGTCTGATCTCTACTGTACTTTGGAGAATAGAAGAAAGAATCTATACCATTTCTGAAACTAAGTTGCACACGGGAGAATGGTGTCCCTCATTTCCTGAGGGCAGAGCAGTGACAATATTTGTGATCAGCAGAGCTGAGAGGAGAGGCAGGGCAACTCTCACCAAAGTCATCAGTGTATGAGGCAGCTGTGGAATAAAAGAAAGAAAAGAAAAAAGAAAAATAGAAAACCCTGGAACTGAAGAACCTGGGGGCCTATTCTTGAGCATATTTGAGACAGTACCCTGAAAAACTCTTGGTTCTTAAGGGGCAATTTTTGTGGGAGCTAATTTTTAGCCAAGACTGAAGTAGCTATAGTTACCATAAACTAGAAGACTAATAAATTCTATTATGTTCAAGTTAAACATTTGTTATTTTAACATGAACGAATACAAAGGGAACAGAGAGGAGTAATTTTATCTTTCTAAATTATAATCAGCAGTATATAATACAATTATTCACGGTCTTATTGATAACCCCTTCAAAGTACGACCTGCTACTTAGCTAGCTAAATGTATTCTTCTATCATGGCCTCTTAATGTTTTGTTTGCTGGTAAGAACTTATTACAAAGGAAGAACCATGTAGATAAAATATATATATATATATATATATATATATATATGGACCATAACAAAAAAGGCTTGATCTCCACTGTGAGGATTTTATGTTTTCTAGTAAGAGGAAGTTCTTTAACATTTGAATTTTTCAGTAGGTAATGAAAATTTTGAGTCTGTCAAAGTAACAGTGAATGAAATAACTACTGGCTGTCACAATCCAGGAATAGGTTTCAACCATGTAATTTAAATGTATTTTACTTTAATTGTGACTCTAAAGATCAATATCAAATCTCAATTACAGTACTGTTGAATGTCAGATTTTAATTTTTATCAATGCTATTCATTTTTAAATCTATTACCTAGATTCACCCTCAGTAAACAATTCTAGGCGGTGTAAAATCAGATGAAAAGATGTGTAAGTATAGGAACTAAGAAAGAATTTACTTTGTTAAGTACAAAAAATGTTGGGTTCTCTTTAATCAAGCCACAGTCATCCAAAAAAAAAAAAAAAAAAAAGTCAAAAAACTCAAAATGTTTTAGTCGTCAAGGACCTTCAAAAGCATTAGGAATCTAACTTCCTGACCTTCAGAGCCAACTTTCCATTATACTACTCTATTACATGTGCAAACAAAGCTCCACACAAAATTACGTTATATGAATATTACGTATAAATCAATCAATTCAATTAGCGAATGCAGATTTTAAATGTGATATAAAATGTAATGTAAAACCTCACTAGAGTCTTGAATTTGATCTTGTGAAAGCAGCAGGTAAACACAGTCTTTAAAATTATGAGACTTACCTTTTTTAATCTTTAACTAAAAATTCTATTATCAGTTGCCAGTACTTCAGAGAAAGAACTAAGGCATATAAATTGCATTCTTTACAGACTACTCATGAAGGCTCCTCCTGAGAAATTCAAGATACGCAAATAAGCATTCCCCACGTTCATTTCAGTGACTGATACAAGGAGACTGAAGTTACCAGTCTTTAGTTTATTATACATTATTTTATTATAATATTCCTTACTATAGGAAAAGCAGAAGTCATTCCATATAGAGTCCTGATGGCAAAATGAAAGACAGGTTGGATATAGTTCCCAGGGCTTGAGGAGCTAAACAGAAGACCAAGTGCCTTCCCAGGTCAGAGAAACAAAATGGATAGTTTGGAAGACACATTCACACTGGTGAGTCTAGAAAGATGATTTTGACTATATAAACTGAGAAGACTTTCTAAACTTTAAAAAATACTTACTTATATATAATACTTACTTACATATAATATTTTCAATTAAAAAATTTTCTTCCAAATCCACGTTATGGTTCTGATAAAAGAAATAGAAGACTGTACATGAAGACTACAAAAAGACAAGCAGAACTCAAAAAAAGCTCAGGCAAGGTCAGCTAACATCTGTGGGTCTAAAACTGAAATTCTACAGACTTTTCTTCATCCTTATCTCTCCTACATTTGCTTCACTGGCCATAAGGCATATAGAAGGAATCAAAGGAAGGAGTACCCTAATCCAAAGATGAAGAAGTCTAAATCCTGCCTTCTTTTCCACACCTGTCAATAACTTAATCCTTCATCTAGGAATCAAGTCCCCATAGCCATTTTTAATGATTAACAATTGCTACTGCAAAAGCATGTAAGTCCTCTAGAAGTATTTAGTTCTCATTAGAGAATAAAACTTTATGTGCAAGAGATTTTACTCTTGTGGTACCAAGAGGTTAAGCCAGAGAAATACTCCAAGATTCATAACAAATGGAAGCTTATTAAGTGAAAACCTTAGAAAATAATAGCAATGGCCATAGCTAAAAATCTAGATTTGAATATCCTAATTTTACTTATCTACTTGTATTTGGAAAGGCATCCTAAATTTAAGCAATGTTATTTCAAACAGTTCTATCTTTTGTTGTTAACTGAAAATAGTTTTATTAATTTGATGATAAAGCAATACGTGCTAACTTTTAAATTATTAGACATGTATACAGATACATAAGAAAAATAAATATTAGAAATAACTTGAAGCTTTAACTAAAAATAACATTTTAATGTTCAATATTCCAGAACTTTCTATATTATTGTATCAGTATGTTTCACTTAAGAATTAGGTCATATTAGGGGACATATCTTTCTTATTCCATAAAATATTACAGCTATTTTCCAGATCAATAATTGTATATTTTGCATCAACACTTTTAAATGTTGAAAAGCATTCTAAGTGGATATATCATACTGTATTTATCTCTTTTCATTTGACATGTAAGTTAATGTTAATATCTTGCAATTAAAATATGCATCTTTACATGGACTTCAGATTTTAATTATCAATTCCTTTTAAAAAGCTATTCTATACATTTTAATCGTTGAACAATAACAACCTTGCAATTTAGCAAGTCATTCTACTCTGAACTAATTCTCTCAGGAAAAGTAATTTCAGATAATAACAAAGCTATCATTTGGAGAGGAGAATTTTAATTTAACATTATCCAATGTTTAATCCCTATTAATGTCTCCCAAGATAACATGGCATATTGAAGGGCAACCTAGTACATTAGGTGTATTAGGGACAGGAAATAACACCCATCCTCTTTACAGAAACCTCTTTTCCTTCCGTCAATTTATCCTCCTCCTTCTTAAAAATAAAATACTTTTAACTGATTTGAGAAAGAAAAAACTAACTAGATTTATATCTCATCTATTACTGTCAACTTCTTCCAGGGTGAAAGTATCACAACACATTTTATATTTCATACTTCTCAGAGTCTATTCATATGTATTAGTATATTTGATACTGAAAGATTAATCACCTCCTAGTACCCATGAAGTAGTTGCAACACATACTTACCCTTATTTTACAGGTAAGAAAACTTTGGCTCACAGTAGTTAAGTGATTTGGCCACATCTCGTGTTTATTAGTAGAACCGTGTAAGTTCAACATACTTGACCTCAATCTCCTGAATCCAAGTGCTTTTTTCATAGGGCATGGGGGTAAGAGAGGGGTGGACAATTGGCGACAAAAAGAAAAACCGAACAAACAATAGATAGACAAGGAGGAAAAAAATCACAACAGAAACGTGGAAAGTCCTCAAACTAGAAAGTCAATTCATGAACAAATATGGTAAATCCAGCTATAAGACATTATATTACTCATGCACACATAGAACCATAGATGTGGCCTTAGATATCATAAAATCCAAACTTATTTTATAAATCAAAAGTTACCTGCAATGTTTTAGGTCTGAGCTTAAATGTCATCTACTGAAAGATGCTCTCCTTGACCACAATACCAAAAGTAAATCTCTCCTGTTATATCATTTTAACAAGGTGCATGGTAAATGTATTTTGAATGGATGAATGGGAAGACAGTCAGCTACATGATACAGGAAAATGAATCTTGTTCAGGGAAACTAACAGTTCACCTAATAACATTCACCTAAACTAGTATTCACTAGCATTCAAGGAAACTATTCACCTAATAGACACAAAACAAAATATTACTCAGACATGTCAATGAATACCCTTATAAGTGAACTAAATATCAGTAGTGATACCCTTTTGGCTTTGAGACCCAGTCCAAATAGATTTATGTTTTTAAAATATTTGCCTCTAAGCTGAAATATTACAACTTCCATTATCACATAATACAATATCCTCTTTGAAACCAGTCTAGACAGACACGATCTGCTGGAGTCTGAAATATTTTTCTTTTATGATCATGAACAGACGTGGAGCAACAACGTATTTCAAGCACTAAATTGTAGCCACACGAGAATTTTATTACCAATGGAGTTTTGTTCAATATGAATTAAGAGTTGGCATGTCTATAAGGAAAACACACAAAACCTATGGTATAATTCAGGCTTTGATACTGTGCTGTGCTCGTATCTGCTCCTTTTTGCATCTGTGCTCAAAACCATTTCTTACTACTGAAGTGTTTCTTTTTCCCGTTGAAATACCACTGCAATGTTTCCTAAGAAGTTTTGCAATTTGATGTCATGTTTCTTATTTTCAACCTTCAAAACTACCAGAAATACAATAAGAAATGTTTTAATAGTCTTGGAAAAGCTAAAATTCAATTTGTTACTCGCTCACTAATTATCTTTGCTCAGAACTCCAGGGTTTTGATCTGCGGGGAAAATTCCCTTGAGGAAAAAAAAATACTTTTAGATCTTAGCTGCATGTCTGTCCAGAGAAAGGGCAGATGAAAGAGACAATCTTTTTAAAATATAAACATGATTCATGCCATAACTATAGGCAGCCAAACCTGGCTATAATAGTTTGGAAAAAAAAAATTAAAGGATCAGCTATATCTCAGTTGAATAATTTCAAGTATAAAGATCCAGGGGAAACATTACCCAATTTTACTTTAATCTGTTCTCTTAATTTCCTGACCAGCCCTTTGGAAATTGTTGACTGCTCACAGTCACAAAAAGCCTTACAACTCAAAGTTTCCCCAGCAGGTATAAATTCTTGGCTGGCTTCACTCAGAGGATTAGGCTATTACTGCCTCTTCTACAGGTCTGAGAATCTATCTATATTCTCCTTAAGTGTCCACTCCTAATATTGACATTACCTGGCCTAATAAAAACAATAGCGTCATTTATTTTTATAATTTATTGTAAGCTTACAATACATGTATTAATTTATTTGATCCTCACAACAGTATTTTTGGGTGCATAGGATACATATCATTATCCCATTTGTATAAATGAGAGAGGTGGATTTCAGGAAGGTTAAGTAAATCGTTCTAAACAACACAGCTGGCAAGGTGTGGCTCTGGAACTGGAATTAACATCTTGAGACTCCTATTCAAGCAGTCTTTTCACTAGATCCCTGTGATTTTTAGATTCTAGAAACTAGTCAGTTCTATGCCAAGACATTGAGTCTACTTTAGTAACTTAAAATTATTTAAACTTTGACTACAGAAGAGTATCTAAAGTAAATAAATGTCAAAAATGAATGAAATCATTAAATAAATTTATTGAGAAGGAGAGACTAGAACTAATATTTGTATATGTCTATCTGGGTCATACCCTATGCTAGGTACTTTGTATGTTATCTGCATTCATCAAGACAACGTAGTGTCAAACGTTTACTGAAGTACTTCAATCCACGCACTGTTCTAAAATTCACATGCGTAACTCTAGACCTCGTAACTCAGTCAGGCTTATATTATCATTCAGAAAATATGGAACCTGAGGCTCAAGAGAATGAACTGAAATGAAGTGAGCTGACTAGGTGGCTGGTCCTAGTAATGTCTGAGGGAGTATTATGTATACACTATATATGTCACCCATGGGAAGCCAGAAACCATCAAAAAAAACACTTGCTAAAGTCCAGACATTTTTTTTAAATTAAATAAATAAAACCTGGGGGAGGGATTCTTTTCAAAGAACTACAGCAAGAAATAAAAATTTAAGCTTGCTTAATACTTCAGTTTCCAATTTCTTTCACAACCATTAATGTTTGATTCTCACCACAGCAGTATCTATTATGTATATTGGGTATCATCCCTCGTCTATATATAAGCACATTATAACTTAAGAGAGTTAAGTAATATGCCTAGGATTTCATGGTTAAAATTTTTCAGACAAAATAATGAAAATACAGGCTTTTTCTAAATATTAGTTGTCTTCTTACTAATGCCCCAACTTGCAAAAAAAAAAAAAAAAATTACAACGACTGTCTAAATGAGGAAAGTAAAACCTATCTAAAAATGAAGCTTAGTTATGTATTACTGACTAAATTGACTAAAATGAATTTGAAATAAATAGCAGGGATTCTAAAATCCACAATACAAAATGATTCCTTAAAAACATCTTTGGAAATCCCATCAAAGAACAAAGTACCATAATTTATAGCCCAACCAGCCAAAAACAAAGAATAAATGTGATCAAAATCTATAAAATCAAGACTACTGGGAATTCACTACATCCATATATAGCAGAATTGAGTGCTATTCCTTTGAGTTTAAAGGAATTAAATGTTCGCAAATGAAAGATATATTCTCTATAGTGCAAGCAGCGCATGTATGAACCCAAGTCAGTTGTACAGACAGAAACATAAATGGCTTAAAAGCATCTAGACTTACGGATGGCGTTTTTCAGGGAAGCTCTAGAGTAACGATGAGGACAGTCCTCTTCGTTGAGGATGTCAACATATCAAAGACGTTGAGGAAACCATGATATATTTCTTTCTCCTCAGCAAAACGATCTCTATTTAAATGGACTGATTTTCAGAAAAGGATAATCAACTTCTTCTGTCTAACAGTCTTTGCCACCAGGTACCTACTCCTCATTTCACCCGAGAAACTCTCCCATCTTTCTGCCTGCATCTTTGTATCATGAACTCTGATCCCAGCTTACTGTCTTTTTCCTAATGTCTGTCTTTGGCCTGTGCTACAGAGTCCCAGATCTAATGCTTGGGGGAAAAAAATAATAAAAGTTGAGTCACAAATGTCTACTTCTTTAGTCTTTATTTAGTTTTCTACTTTTATTTTTAAGAGAATAAATAGATTCAACAGGGTCTCCCCTTAGGCCAATAGACATCGCTTTTATTTTAGATATTTAAGTAACTTAATGTCCAGTCTTGATCTGTCTAGACATGGTTCACACTCAAAGGCCTACAGGGACCAGGCAGGTTATATAAGTGAGTCAAGTGGGTTGGGAAGAATTAATGGGAAGTGGCGACATCTATTGCAAACCGGAACATGCATGCTTCCTCTAAAGCAATCTAATTGAAATTGTCAAAGAACACCGAGAAATAAACTTTCCATATTGGATAGATTGTGCAGGACACTCAGATTCCTAGAGAAAACAGAAAACCAGAGGCCCAATGCTCGTCTTCAGGTAACATGTTGACAAGATGGGACACTCTTTATCAACATGAACTCATATATGCACATCCTATTAAAAGCAAATACCCTTCAGCTACCACTCTAGTAACATGCTCTTGAAGACTGAGCTATTAATAAAAGGTACTTTTTGTTGTTACCAAATAAAGTGTTTTGTCATAGAAAAAAGCACTGTAACAGGCACCAAAGTTGATGAATGCAGGATTCCTTCTCTGAAAAACTTACAGTGTAATGAAGAAGATAGTTACTCTGAAAACACAAGAGAGTGAATGCAAGTTTAAATAGTACAGCAGACAACATTGATCACTAGAATAATTACTTTGTTCCAGTTGTATGGACAATATGTAGTCTGAGGACAAGAGAGCACACTGATTTTATAAATTTATAAATTCTGAGGACTAAAATGTGCAATTCTGGACCACACTGTTTTCCAGAAAGGACAGTGAAGCCCAGAAAAAGAAAGTGATTTCCCCAGGGTCACAAAGCCAGTTAGTGGCAAAGCAAGAAGCAGACTTCTAAGTATCCATCATCTTTACTGACCAGCACACTGCCACTGATAACCAAAGAAACATATAAAGAAGATACATTCTTTAACTTTAAACATGTTATTTTTAAAATCATTCATTCTGATAAAGATAGTCATTCATTCAATACATTTACTGATGAGTTCTGGGCTATGTCGTGGGGGTGTAAGTTGCTGAAAATAGTATAGTTGCACCTTCATAGAAATTCAATGTCATGGGGAATTCAGTGTTTTAAACATAGGGCCAACATAGTTTAAAGCTAGCATTCTTCTCTTGTCGTCTTCCATTAATGGGATACAATTTGGAACTAACTCCTCAATTTCATACTGGAGATGGCAGTCTCTCCCATAGTTTATATAATAATGTTAGCATTTATCATTTTTATATTTGCTCATTAAACTGTTAGAGATTCTTTATAATGAAAGGTAGGAAAAAACTACTCATGCCAAGACTCTGTCATCAAATATTTCTCAGACTTCCACACTTCAGCTAACTTTTCTTGCCAAAGCTAATCAAAGTGCAGCAGCTTCTTCCTCTAATATTGCTACATGTGCACTTTAATGTTTCTTAATCTTTTGCTCATTTATTATGTTGTACATGGATTCATCTTTTAATAACAAGATAAAGGTCACCTTAGCATTCTTTATTATAATTGGGATTGGTGAAGACAATAGATTATTTATTGAAAAAGTCAGGATTTTCACAATTTTCGAACCATTAATATTTACTATGTCAATTTCTCTTAAAAAGGCACTCTTTTATGCCTGGGAACAGATATCATTGTGGCAAGAAATATCTTTAAAATACATATTAATATATATGTAAATATTATAGTCAATATGAAGTATAAATAAGGCTTGCACCACAAATTCCATAGTGGAGGAAGCAAATGTTAGTTAACAGTGAAAACATTAGTTATACACGTATATGTTTTTATTATATGCTGTGTGAATTGGGAAATTTGAAATAGTATCTGAAGCTAGTCTTCTCCAACATACCACATGTGTAAGAGTGGGGGATGGGGTGTAAACAAAAATTTTACCCTAGCTTTTGTAATATTACACACCCATTTTCTAATGCCACTTCTTTTTCTTTTTTTCTTTGTGTCAACATTGGCTAAGAAACAGATGGTAGCAATTCAATGCCACAAAATACGCCACAAGGTCTTTCCATACAAACATTTTTCAGCAAATACAGGATCTCTTAACAGCTCTGTAGAATTGGCTGCGTGGATGGGCACTTTTGGGGTGAGGGACGTAAGTACACCACTCGTACGGAGTCAAGCCCATTAGACTAGCTTTCCCCATATGCAGGACAGGGCATCCATCTAAGCAGTGACTTGTCATCCCAGCTGGGAAAAGACATTATATTGCACAATTTCCTTCAAATACCATAGGAAGAGAGAGCTTCAGCAGTCTTATTTTAATATTTATTTCCCATGGTAAAACACACAAATTCAACAGTAAACTCAAGTCTGGTCCTAAGTAGGTCAACATGTGTCCTTACTCTGTTAAAAACAACAGCAAGGACAAAAATAGTAAGAGCTAATGTCTAGGCCAGAAATTGTATTAAGCATTTTCATAAAACCTCTCATTCCATCCCCAAAACAATCCTAACTATAATAGGTTTTATCATCATCCCTCCCCTGTTTACAGATGAGGATACTAAGCCATAGAAAAATCTAGGTAACTTATCCAAAGTCACACAGCTAGCAAGCCTAAGACATAGGCAAACCCAGGCAGTCTGAGTATAGAATCCACATTATGAGATACCACACCACTCCAGATATCATATAATAGTTTAAAGCCGGTTTTTCTTGTTTTTAACTTACTACCAAAGTAGAATATACTTTATAAAGCAACCTGAACTCTCTTGATAGGCATTTGATTATACAAAATCTCAATAAATTTTGCTTTAAATGAAGATCCTTTTCTCACAAATATCAAAATTAATTCAACAGTATTGACAATTAAGGTCATTCAAAAGCTACTCTTCATTCTAAATTTTATGCATGTCAATATAACAGCAGAATCAGTGTTGGTTTTAATTAGCATCAAATTGTAGAGTCCTTGTAGAAGCCCTGGCAGTATATTGCATGCTACCTAGGGAAATGGCAGAATAGAGCATTTCCAAGTAATGAAAATCATGTCTGCTTTTTTTTTTTTTTTTTTTTAACTTAAAAAGGATGCTCATAAAGTAAAATCTATCCTATAGTCCTCATTACATAGAATGCAGGGCATACAAAGATATTAAGATGTTACCTACAAGATGTAATATTGATCAAATTATCTTTTATTTCACTTGGAAATGTAAGCTGTTATTCTTTTGTAAACTCATTTTCTTTGCTTATCTTTATAACCTAGAACTTACAACTTCTGAACATACTGATTTTTGTCATTAAAATTTTTAAGTTGTCATTAACATCCAAAAAAATGGACAAACCAAACTTTAAAACTCAGTGTCATAAAACCAGATCTTTTTTGTAAACTCTGTAGAAGCACTGCTTTAGAACAAGAATTAATTTGCATGAGAAAGCAAAATGTTCTAGTGTTTTATAAGACACTGCAACATAAGACACATCAGGTATTCTAAATAATTCCCAAATATCCAAATTTCATGGAACTGACTGAATTCACTGTGTTATCCAAAGACCTCACAAAAACAAAACACTTAAAAAACAATGTATTTTCACTTCTAAAGGTAAATTTAATACATACTGATGTGTTCTTTGTTCAACAGACACATTATTTTCTTTCCTCTTGCCTTTCATTAAATATCACGCAAATGAACAGTAAACATCTAGAATTAGATGGAATTATATACCACCCACTCGTTCTCTAATGAGAATGAACATTTATGAAAAGGAAACCCATTGACTATTTAGCTCAAACAGAGGCTAGCGAGGTCTATGACATCTAAAAATCCACCTATTCCAGCGTTAAGTGATGTCTTCCTCCATCTCAGCTCTGAGAAAGGTCACTTACACATTAATTCTGGGCTGGTGATGAATGCTATTTCTGAGTAATACGAAACAGCTCAAAAGCAGTCAATAGTCTGTCGTAAAGAGTTCAGAAGAGGGAGTAAGCTTATGTTTCCCTAGCTGTTTCAGCCTTTGTTAATTTACTTTTTGTTCTTGTTGTTCAATGCCAGAAAATCAATCTTATAAAGAACTACTTCTTCACATTGATATGTATATAAAAGTGCTATGTACCATAAGGTAGATTTCATTTTGCAAATTTTTTCCATTTATTTTAAGGTCTAAAATCTATCAAAACTCCATCAAAAATCTAAGAAATCTATCAAAACTCCTGTTCTGAGCCAAAAAAAGCTCTGGAGTAATTATATTTCTTAATGCCATAGCATAATCTCATGTGAGATGAGATATTTGAAAAACAGGGTAATATTCATCTTTCAAATCTTGAAGTGCAAAGTCTTGGACATTCAGTGCTATATACTTGTGAAGAGCAAAGATTTACAACACATATAAATTTCACAATTTCATTTTACCTTGTTGGCTCCCAAAGTCATTTGAGTTTATAGTCCTGACTTGGACTCTGAAGACCTAGATTTGAATTCTATTTCTTCCATTTCATAGCTAGATTTCATAACACTCACTCAGGGTGAGTGTTAATTAAAAACAAACAAACAAACAAAAAAAAACATGAATATCTATCTTTAATGTTTCCTAAGAGGTGTTTTATATTCCTCTCATACATGAGGCACTCAGTAACTGCTATTGCTTACTCGTCTTTTCTGTAACCACAGGTTTGGTTTTTTTGGATTTATTATGATGAGAGAGAGTTTTCTAAAGAATGAGATTGCCATAGGAATATTATCATTCTATATGCATGATGAGAAATAACTTGGAAAACACCAGTATCAGGTCTTCCAAAATTAAGTCTTGACATGATTATGGACAACAAAGGAACTGATTAGAGAAGTCATAAAAAGTCAATCAGGTGTTTTTGGCATGGCAAGCATTGGACTCTACATTTAAGGAAATATTTGCTTTCTTACTGTATTGGCAGGTGTTAGGACATTTTGCATTTCTTGGTCATTCTTACATTTAGTCTGGGTATTGGCCAGAACAATATAAACATGCTTCTGATACAACATTAATTTCCTGACAACCTCTCCAATTGCCTTTGCATTTTATACTTCTTTCCTCTAATACATTGTTGTGTTATATGCAAAGTCTAAATGGCTATAATTGCCATTCTCCCAAAATGCTTAGAAACTTTATGATTAGACAGAGATGATATATGCTTCCAGGAATGTCTAATTTCATATAAATTGATTTTTTCATATTTAGAGTATTAACTGAAAAATAATACAAATAATATTACTCCAGTGTGGGAAATATTGGTGTTAGTCACATGTGAAATTCTCGCCCTCTTTGGAATATTTAACCAGTCAGTCAACAATATCCTGTTATTACTTGAACATTTAAAGTTTTCCTTTATGAAAACATAGAAAAGTAGACAACGTCCCAGCACTAAGGAGCCTAGAATTTTAAGTTTAGGCTTAAAAGCTGTAACTCTTATTTCTGAGGCACTAACATTTAACCTTTATATATTCTGACCTTTGAATGTGATTGTTTTTGTATGCTCCACAGGTCTAAATTATTTGTATTCTGATAACTCCAAGTAAATTAGGATCTGAAAATAAATTGGTTTTATGTAAATAAATTTAAAACCATTATTGTTTCTTATATACAGTAACAATCTCTTTGACATGACATTTTGAAAAGAAAACTAGAAGTTAATGGAACTGGCTTTTCTAGCAACAATTTGACACATAACCTTGGTCATGTCACTTAATTTCTCTTGGTCTCAGTTTCTTCCCCTGTTAAACAAGGGAGAAAAACAACATGATTTGTGAAGGTTCCTGCCAGCTCTCAAATCTATGATCTGGTTTAAATCTTTTACTGAGATGAATAAAATTAAGTTTAATAAGTTGTCTATGAGATTAAATGTGATGGTCCCAGTAAGGTTTTGTTGGGGAGAAGGCAGAGATCTGCATCTTGGTTTCATTTTTAAAATAATAAATCTAGCCAAATGTAGAGCTTGTCAAATCTGACAACTTGTTCTGCAAATGACATTATTACTTGAATAGAGCATTAAGTAGTATTTTTGAAGTATTTGAAGTACCAAAGCAAAACAGATTTTATTATGGCTGTATTTAATGCCATGCTTCAGAAAAATCAAGATTTAAAATTCATTAAACTTAAATACAGGTACATTTAAAACTTGGCAAAGGTGACTATGATAATGAACGATGATTATTTCTCTATCTAGTACACCCAGGTTGCACACTACCATGATAAGATTTAATTTATTCCAACTTGGAACACATGAGTTCAAGTGGATGGTAGTTAAATTTCTCAAAATCAGACCTATTGTTCTCAAATTCCCTTTAAGAAATCCCTTCTAAAACAGGCACACACAAGAGAACAGGAAGAAGGAAAATGTAAAATGTTACTAACAGAGCATATGTGCTATTAAAAAGGGAGGAAAAGAATTCTGAATTCTCATTCTACCTTGATGTTCTAATTAAAATTAGTCATACAGCAGACACTGCACCTGCCAGCCAAAAGTTTATAATGAACAGAGAGACTTACTGCAGAGTCTCTTATCAGTGCAGCTCCCTTGAGGCCAAAAATATTGATCCCTTTCATTGAATAAATACTAAAGTAACAACAAGAATCCATTATTTCTGACCTAACAAGAATTTTTAATTGAACAAGTTACAGTCTGAATGCTCAAGAAAGAGAGGCTATAGGATCATTTCCCATTCCTTTCTCAAAGCTCTAAGTATAAAGGGCAAATAAATGAATGAGTTGACAAAATTACTCATTTTCCCTGCAGTGCTCTCCAAATATGTAAATGTCCCTAGTTTTAAAGAATTTATATAGTTGTCATCTGAAAAACTCCATCATATATTTTCCATAGCCTAGTGGCAGTGTTTCTCAAGAAATTATCTTGCTCAATTCAATAAAATGATGCATGAGAGGTTTAACATTTAATTTTACTTAATGTCTTTTTCCAAATATGTATCACATTTTAATAAGTCACACACAGCTAGACTAAAACGAAAAGGAAGGCCTTTCTCTTTGGAGTCGGTTATGAGCACTAAAAAGATATGCTATCAACTGGATGTTAAATATTTCCTAGATAATTTCCACAGCAAATTAAGATACATGAATATTATCCTCAAACCATAGCATTTACCTCAAATAAATGGCTGAGGTCCAAGAAATTCTTACACAGTTTATTATACCCTAGGCTAAAATAAAAAGATGTGTATTTGGTTAGCTTAATCAGCAAATAAAAGAGATGACTATTCCTCTTGAAATCAAGTTTTGTATTTTGCATCTGCATAGAGAGAAAAAAAAGTCAGGAGAGAAAAGCTGCTGCAATTATTTCTAAATGGAATATTAGGCCTGTGAATTTTGCATAAAAAATTTGACTTTGTTCTTTCAAAATAGAAAAAACTTTCAAAAGAACTGAAGCAATGCTAACTTGCTAAGACAGACTTTTTCCCAAAAAATTACCTATACTTATTTTATTTGGGTCAGTTAATAAATTGGATGCATAACAGGAAAATAAACGTTGCAGATTCTATAAAAAGTTAATCCATATGCTTTAGAAAACCAGTCATACATTTACATGGGATGATAAAAAGTGGCATGTTGGCCAATCTGAGAATTATACATATTCATAAATCTTAAGGTCAGATATGAATTTTTCCCTTGATAAAATTTTGTACTAAGAGCATGCTCATCTACTTCCATAAAACTTACTTGATTAGGATTTTGTATTTTTAAAGCATTTTCACCACCTCCCTGGAGATATGGGTGTGCTACCTATTGTATAATTATACTTTAATCAAAACTTTTAAATAAAAAAGTGAAGTCAACTAAAATACTCCATACCCTAATTCCAATTTGAGACAGATAAGGCCATCTCTGAAACAGATGCAGAGATTCAGTCCAAGTACAAACTGCGTTTTAATTGAAAGGCTCACAGCTTTTGGAAGCCAGCACATTAGAGAGAGAGAGAGAGAGAGAGAGAGAGAGAGAGAAAGGGAAAGGGAAAGAGAACAGAAGGCACCTTTGTGGTGCGGCTTCCCAACTTACCAACCTCGCATTATCAATTCACTTTAAATGTTCATTCTAGGCCGGGAGCAGTGACTCACGCCTGTAATCCTAGCACTACTGGGAGGCCGAGGCGGGTGGATCATTTGAGCTAAGGAGTTCAAGACCAGCCTGAGCAAGAGCGAGACCCCATCTCTACTAAAAATAGAAAGAAATTATATGGACAACTAGAAATATACACAGAAAAAATTAGCCGGGCATGGAGGCACATGCCTGTAGTCCCAGCTACTCGGGAGGCTGAGGCAGGAGGATTGCTTGAGCCCAGGAGTTTGAGGTTACTGTGAGCTAGGCTGACGCCACAGCACTCTAGCCTGTGCAACATAGTGAGACTCTGTCTCAAAAAAAAAAAAAAAAAAGATGTTCATTCTAGTCGGTGCTGTCATGTTGAAGGTAGCTTTTCGGTAAGTTAAAATCAAAAGAAAGATGAGAAAATTGACAATGTAGGTACAAATGAATCAGATCTGTGCCTCTCAACTCTCCAGGGCTGACATAACAACAGTAGTGGAAAATGGGAAGATGCTTGTAAGTTGACCGGTTTCTGAGATCAATGATGGCACACCGGTGTTACAAGTATGCTCACTAACACGTCTTTAACATATGTAAATCTTTTTGGGAGAAGGGGGCAGAGACTTTTATTCCTGCTAAGTTGCAACGATGATCTTCCTTGAAAGTAAGAAAATGCTGATTGACACTTCATAAATATCACATGCTGGCAATTTGTTATAGTATTTTATTTACAGAAAACATTATAATTATATTCCAATAGACTTAAAAGAACTATAACTGCTTTCATTTATGCAACTTGTTTATTTTGAATCTGCTTAGATCTTTTCTATATATTTTAAAATATGATATTTAATACATCAAAACTACAATTAGGCTCAGTATTATAATAACTAGACAAAGTCTAATACTTGGACCAAAATTAAGAATATTTGCAAAAATAGTTTTAAAACTAAATTAATTCATTTGTTAGCAATAGTCTAACGTATTTTCATTCCTGAAATTACAATTTTGAACACTAACTCTCTACCTTACTGCAGTAATGTTCCTGTGATTTTATTGTTAAAAAAACAGTGACACTGACATTAGTCTATGGCTTGGTTTAATTACTGGACTACTATAATTTAAATGAAAAAGATGTTTGTGTTAGGTATATGTTTTTGGACAGATTACATTTACCTTACATATAAAACCGTTCTCATTCTATAAGAATAAACATTAAATTCTTAATTACTACATCAGAACCATCACTTCCTGAAAATTCTATCCCTATATTCTTCTCTTAGTCTGTAAATCTCAAATGAGATCCACCGCACAACATTCCTGGCTATAAATTCTGTCCACAAACATCCAGTAAGTGTAACGTGTAACCACATCAAACCGATCTGGTTCATCCTTTACGCAACGAAGTTGTGAGTTGTTTTTCAGTTGCCATGGACCCCCAGCTTGAAGGCCTGGTAACCTGAGCATGCTCAGATGAACCAAGCATGCAATCAACCACAGGAACCTAAGTGCTCGGGTTGACAAGTAAGGACTGAATTAAGAAGTGGACACCATATGGCAGGATCCAAGATCCAATCAGATTGAGCCTGGCATCACTCCCATGGCAGGATCGAGTCTGAGAATGTCTCCTGGCATCACCCCATTCCAAGATCCAATCCGATCACACCTCATTACCGTCTGACTATAAAACCTGCCCCAATCCCCAGCTCAGGGAGACAGATTTGAGTCTGATTCCAGTCTCCTTGTTTTGGCTGCCTGACAATAAAAACTCTTTCTTGCTGCCAAAATCTGGAGTTTCAAGGGTTGGCCTTCCATTGCACGTGGACAAATAAACCCAGTTCCATTCATTACATAAGGATATAGTGAATCAAAGCAGTATGTGATAAACTTATCTTTTCATTGGAAATCGTGTTAAAATAAAATGGCATGTCCTTAAAGTCTAGAACCCCCACTCTATATAAAAGTCTCCTCATATTTGTCAGGTCTTTGTTCTGACTTATGAATACGTATGAGCACAATTTAGTCTTTCTGAAGTATCTCTAGATATGTATCCAAAAAAATAAGATTAGTAAGGCATAAGAAAAGCCTAGAAAACAGAGCTCCATGTAAGGTAGTGCCAAAGCCAGAAAGATGGTGAAACGGAGAACACTAAGTCCAGCGTCAGATAACTCTGGGATATAATTGTGCAGAGTGGCTAGAGGTGGCATGGAGCAGGAAGCCCAGAGAACCTCTCTGAAAATGCAATCAGTGTTAGAATCACGACAAGCTGAAATAAAAATCTAATAGATTACCTGCAATGGTGCATTTTACTGTTGAGTTTATTATCAAGTTGCAACAGCCTGTATAAAAATTTTGGAAATACAAAAGACGTACATACATAAAATTCGAAAGTTAATGTGTTGTAATTCCATGTTAAATTTACACCACTGTGGATAATTTTCCCCAAATATCTATGTATACTGCTCTATGTGGTTTTTACAAACAAAAGAGAAAAGATAAATTCCAAGGTACAAATTTTGAAAATTAAGTTACAATTGCACTGAAGGTCAGAAATGGAAGATTGAAGCTAATTTTTAACATTATCTTAATTTGTGTGCCAACACCTCCCACTTGCTGGAAATGACTGACCTCTATAGAGTATTATATCGCTTTTATTCAAACGCCAGTTTGATTTAGCACTTTATACTATTCATTATTGTTCAGAGGTAGTAAATTTTGACACTTGTCCATTTTACCCAATTATCTCACTTTTTTCTTCCCTACCAAAACTCAGAATGTTATACCCTTTAATCTTATATTACATAAAGCTTTTGCCCCCAGAAAGTACAAGTTGCTTACAACACAAGGTGTGCCCACTACACTTTTCTGCCACTGTTTAAAGCCACCTTATTTAACTATTTTCCTCCTTTTAGTTGTCCCAGGGAGATAGAGAATAATTGCTGCTATCATGGCGTGGAGATAAAACAAAGAAGATACAGCCTAGAATCATCAGATATATAATAACCCTCTCATGGAGCAGGGGACAGTCAGTAAATCCAAACCACCTTGGAAATAATCTTTTGAATTATGAATGTGATAAATAAAGATCATCAGCAGATAATGAAGCTTCACTTATTAAAACCCAGGATTCCTTAGTAGTTTTTAGCAGGTCATTCTTTGGTAGATTCTAATTTCCTGGAAATACAGAAGTATTACTCAAGTTAGTACAATGAATAAAAATTAGCTCAAATATTCTGTATACAAAGATAACACCCACTATCAATCATCAAATGAGCATGTTTTGAAGAGTTTTTTAATTTTATCTTCCCACCTTTCCTTTTTTTCTTCTCTACCTTTCCCAGGTGAAGATGGATGGTTTTGAAATTCTACCAATACTCTCTTGCCTTTCACTTGGTTCAGTAACAGTGCAACTTTACAGGGGGCTTATTGTAGCCATGAAATATAAGATGCCTTTCGTTGACATACACAGTTTATGGTACCTATGACCTTGGCCTTCGTAGCTTGTATTGGTACTTACTCAAAAGGCTTTGTTTATTTAAAGAAACATTTTTTTCCAAACCTAAGTATACTTTCAACACAATGTATCTCTTTTCCCGTCCCACTCTGGAGAGCACAAAAGACAAACAACAAAATTCCAGTACCAGCAGTATTGGCCACAGGTCTAAATGATAATTCTCCATTTCGTATGTCTGACCAAGTTTCCTAATGTCTTCCAAGCACAATATTTATCATTTTCGATTTATAATTTGACACAAAGAAAGCAAGCCTTTGTGTAGTGCACACTGGTTTTACTTTTGTTCGATATACACATGGGTGATTTTTAGAAAGCAAGCAAGAGAGAGAATTTGAATTTTGATGTGATTTAGACAAAGAGCATCCCTCATATGCTTACTATGTGTCTCAAACCTATTTTATAACGTCTTTCCAAGTTTATAATCACTATGAGCAAAATCTAAATCTAGATAGCACAGCCCTTTCCTACGTTTGCCCATTTGGGGTTCTAACTGTGGCAGGGGTAGTTTAAGGAAAAGGTTAATTAACACAGCTGTGGCCTACATGGAACATTTTCTAGGCTAAGACAATTTTCAATTCAGTTCCCCTAGAAATCTGGGATTCTTGGCTTTCTCCCAAGCAGTTTCTTAAAAAGGTTACCAGCTTAATTCAATGAAATCAGAGTCTGCAACCATCAACAATTATCTATAGAGCAATACTTGTTATTAGACTAAGAAAAAGTTAGAAATCAACCACAATTATTTATGGAGCAGTAATTCTCAATATTGGCAAGTTTTATGCCACAGTAACTATTATAAAAACTTCCTGAAAATCTGTTTTCTTCTTTCATGCAGACACCACATGATAATCAAGGATACCAACAAACCTATCTTAAAATAATTCACATTTGTTTCAAGGAAAATGAAAATTAATCTGGAATAAATGGAAAAAAACCTACCCTACATGGATAAATAAACATAGCCTATTTTATCTACAACCATGAAGCTCTGTACATCTGCTGTTGACCAGTCACTTCCCCTGTATGGCAAATGTATTGCTCACTGTTGCAGTGCTTACGTCTCTTTGGTCCTGGAAACTTTTTTGATTCATTCGAGAAGTGAGTACCCACGGTTCATGATGGATAGAACTTGAAATGACTGAGCAACAGAGTCATAATCACGTTGCATTGAATGCCTCATTAGATGACTAGTAGCACATCACATATCATTTAAGGCTTTTTCTGGCACCTCATGGAAGACAGATATTCCACCCAAATGGGTAAGATTTAGAAATTTTATACTTTGTGTAAAATGAGGAGCTAGAACAATACATTAAAAAGTGAATGAAATCAGACTTTTCCAGGGTTTTTTTTTCCCTAAATGTACTCACTTCACAATTTATGTTCACTTACAGCTACTGTTAAAAGGATTAAACCCTAATCACCAGGTTTCTCCTTGTTAGGAATAGCCCAGTTTTTTTTTTTGTTTTGTTTTGTTTGTTTTTTTTAATGTCAAAGTGAATTGAACCATTATTTTAAATTTTATCTTTCTGGGAAAATTAGGTGAATCTTTACTATTAATACAAAGCTCAATTTCTATTAAAAATATTTCACATATTCTAAATCTTTTTTCACTTAATGTTAACAAAATATTATATGTTATATGTAGGAAATAATACATCAGAAAGTAAACTATGAATGATTTCTGCAATGATTTTACATTTGTGTAACTTTAACTTAGCTATTCATTATCAACCTAATGACTAAACAAATCATAACTGCATTCAACAATTTTCAGAAATTGCAAGCATGAAATTTTCATGTTTGTCCTAGAATCTAAACTCTTCTAAATATGCACAGTTCCTAATACATCTGGGCACCATGTTGCAAATCTTACCCTAAACTACCACTGGAGAGCTGAGATGCTGGTGGTTGGCCCAGAAATATTTTGAAAGACATACGCTTCTCTAGTCCAGTTACAGCAGTTTTTTAAGAGTGGTTGTGAGGCAACGATGAAAATAATGAACTGGTTCCACATAGTTCACAATTAAAAAGGTATGGAGTCTAGGATTCTCTGGCTAACAGGTAGAACTGTAACAATTAGAACAAAATTAGAGAGAAGGAACAGGAGTCCTTAACTCCCATTTTCTTTCTCTTTTCTCTACTGAAGTAAAGCTCTTAACATTGACTGTAAGAATAAATACTCTTAGGAGTAAAGTAGAGCCCAAAATAGAGAAGATGATAAGAAACGAGAGAAATTCAGGTTGCTGGCCCAGGTAAAAAGCACCCAAAGCAGTCAAAGATAGGAGAATGGTGGTCACCATTATATCGTTTAGACATGAAAGCAAATGTTGGCCAATTTTTTAAAAAGAGTGAAGTCTAGAAACAACACCATGGTGAGTTTAATATTTTTTCCTGGCTAACTGAAACAGATATAAAATAGAATTAACACTTAACAGAGGAAAGAGGTGATTTCTAGTGAAGTCTTGCCAAACTGACTTTATTTTTTTAATTTTTGAAAGAGTTACTAGCATCAAATACTCAGCATACTGAATTTCACAAACATCCTTGTCACAAAAGAATACACACAATGCAGAAGAGAGAAAAATATGTTATAATTACATAGTCATAGATGGCTGAATAATCATACCATATGCCACAGCACTGCTGTGGAACTGCTGAAAGTAAAAATAATTGTTATAACTGAGTATTAAACACAAACCTCCTAGGTAAGTCTTTATTCCATGATGGGCACCTTCAACATGGAATAACGTTCAAAGTAGAATTTTCTTAACATGACTTAAAACCCTTTCTCTGATCTTTTAGGTTTTAACGTTTCAATCTCATCTTTCCTGAACATCTTTAGTTCCTCTTGAAGTTTAAGCTCCATTGCCACTAAACTCAGTTATTTAAAACAATCCTCTTATCTTTGGACCTTCACACACATTATTGCTTTCTGCCTCAAGTGCTTTTGGCCTCTTTGCATGGCAAATCCTAGTGTCTTTCAAAACTCAATTTAGATATTACTCCTTTTGAAAGAAGATGCTCTCCTTGACCTCACTGGCTGGTTTAGATGTCCTTGTAAAAACACACTGTATTATGCTTTGTATCATACTTTATTGTAATTCTTTCTTTAATCATTTGTCTCCTTTATTCAGCAATGTGCCTATAAACCAGCTCTTGAAAAATAAAGATTCCTTGTTTGTAGTGTTTGCCAAAATTCCATGGGAAAAATACTGCCACCACCACCACCACATACACCATGGCTGGTAACAAAATACAACTAGCCCTCTGTATCTGTGAGCTCAGCATCCATGGATTTACCAAGAATGGATCAAAAATATTCAGAAAAAAGAAATCTACAAAACTCCAAAAAGCCAAAGTTGAATTTGACATATGTCAAGTACTACATTGAATCCATGCAAATAAAGTAATGTGTAAGCTTAGTATGAGGTATTATGTAATCTAGAGATACTTTAAAGTACACAGAAGGATGTGTGTAGATTATATGCAAATATTGCTCTATTTTATATAAGGGACTAGAGTATCTATGAGTTTTGATATTGGGGGGGGGCGGTCTTGGAGCCAATCCCCAATGGATACTGAGGGACAACTATACCAGTAATTTAAAGCCTTAAGAATACCTTGGTAAACTGGTATTTTTCTCTAAATACCAATGAGGATACTAAGATTCCATTGTATAAGAATGCAAATTTCCTAAACAAGTCTCTGAATTCAAGTCTTAGTTCAATGTCTGTGTTGAGCTGTCTTCTATGCCTGCCGTCCCCAACCCCTGAGCCGCGGGACCAGCACACCAGGCTGCCTCTGCCCAGGAACCAGGCTGCACAGCAAGAAGCTAGCAGTGGGTGAGCCAGTGAAGCCCCACCTGTACCTACAGCTGCTCCCCATCGCTGCCATCACCTCCCAAGCCCCACCCCCTATCAGCTCAGTGATGGCATCAAACCCTCATAAAAGTGCAAACCCCACTACAAACTGTACGTGCAAGGGATCCAGGTTGTGGGCTCCCCATGAGAATCCAGGGCCAGATGATCTGAGGTGGAGCCAAGGCAGAGACAACCCCCCACCTGATCCCACCCCCCCAGGAAAAACTGTCTTTCATGAAACCAGTCCCTCGTGTCAAAAAGGATGGTGACCGCTGTTCTATGCCATATGCTCTGCTAAGCCCTTTTCATTATTGTCTTAATTCTTACAACCACTCTGAAATACATGTTTATGGATGAGTAAATAAGACTCAGTGATACTAAGTAACTTTTCCAACATCAGAAAGGCAGTATATGTCAACAATAAGATATAAAATCACATTTTTTAACAACAAAGCCTTTGTTCTTACCATTACAGTCTACTTCTGACACAAACTGTACACTACACAGTTTCTAATCACTTCATTATTTATTAACACCTGAATTAAGCAATGCCCAGAGAAAAGGACAGAAATGTATACTTTTGATTTTTCATGCAAACGGCTCTTGGTTAAATGCTTTGGTAGAAGGTGGTAATAAAACGTAAAATGTATACAGTTCATTTTAGCCTTTGTCTGTTCTCTCTCTCTTCCTTGTCATATTAAACAACCAAACCATCATTAGGTTTCAAATACTCTTCAAATGTTTCTTATCTTTACAGGCTTGTTATTCAATGAAACCATCTTCCAATATCTGAATCATTCTGATCTCTCCCAACTCTGACCTTGCATGGTATTAATATCTAGTATGTTTATCATATATTTTGACATTTAATCATACACATCTCATAAAAACCAATGAAACTTGAAGTTCCTTGATGGTAAGAAACATTTTTATACTTCTTTGAGGATCCCTGAAGCCTCTAGCACAGTGTTAGCTATCAAGTACTTATTCAAATGTTTCCTAAATTGAATTATAAAGTAATGATTTTTGAAACTGTAGAGAAGAGGAAATCTAATGTCACGGGCCTATATCTTGGTAACCTATTTGAGTCTGCATTGATTTGCATCATTTTAAAAGAGAATCTCAAAGGTTTCCAATGAAAGTGTTTTGAGAATATGAATAAATTGAAAGAAAAGGCAAAAGAGAAAGGTATAAAAAGCAAACAATCCAGCTTCCCTCTTTCTCTCACCATGCTAGTGAGGAGTAACATTTCCTAGTGATTCCGGTGTTGAGCACAAGAACTCACTTGCAGTTCAGTAAGGCTTCATGCAATATAAACACTACAAAGACAAAATGCAAGACTCCAGGCTGTGAGAAAATTGTTTTGCTTAGAATCAGGAAGATGCCTGACCAACTCTGAATCGTGATAGTTTCCTATTAAATTGCCATGCCATTTGTCTTCATTTTTAAAACGTTAGATATGGTCACAATAGGAAGATGCTAGTGAAAGATTTTATTGGCATGTATCATGAATTAGTTTTGAAATAAGTTTAACTGATGGAAAAGTATACCTGGAGTGATATTAAAGCTAATGAGGTAAATTTGGGAATGCTTTTAAAATTTTGGACAGAGAAAAAGGGTTAAATTAGTACCTTTTTATATTGAATATTGGATTTAAGGAAACAAAGCAAAGGAGGACATTTTTATTGCATTTGCAATGTTCAGTATTATCTAATTATACTTCCCAAAAGAGGGTTATTTTGTGTAATACATACAAGTGATTACTGCTGAGGTAATAAACTTATCTATTATTTATAGACACATTCATGTTATAGGTCTAGGAGCTACAAGGGATGAGTAAGAATAGTACACTGATTTACCCTCCCACTGGTTAAACTATACCTTAGGAGTGTCAACATTAATAAATTGATTTTGGTAACACTGAGCGCTTAGTATCAATATGTACCTGACAGACCAAAGCACTTTCCATAATGTTATTTCGTCCTCAACATTGAGGAGGCAGGTACTATTTGTAACACCATTCTATTATACAAAGAAAAGAGATCACGAAGGTAACATTCCCAAGGTCACTCATCCCAGAGGAGAACAACAAAAACTTGAATCCAGAAATACAGACCCTAAGGGGCCCATGAGCCAACCACCTCATGATGATGCAACATATGCCAGAAGCTTATGCACCCCAGGGAATCCTAGCGCATCCTAAACATCACAAGAGCTGTATGTCAGAAGGATTCTAGTACAGAAGGAAAAGTAGTCAGCAGCACCAAAACTATGGTGGCTTACACAAAGCACAGTGTATCCTTACTTGGGGATTCTTTGTTGTTATGCAAAGAAGGACTGTGTTACTGCAGCCCCGACTACAATGTATCAGGGGACCTGGTCCTTGAGTCTATGCAGTGCTAACAAGCAATTGTGATAACTAGTATTTAATCTTCATGGGGTAGAAATAATAACACCCAGGCTAAGGTTAAAATATATATATATCAGTCCTGGGGCAAATGCACATCTGATAGCCAAAGGAAGACAGACCTTGGGGAACCCTAATCTGTATGTATTCCCACACCTAACTCTCAAAGAAAAAACAGGCAGCTGGGACCAGTTTCCCTGCAAACCACTGTGCCTCCTACCTAAAGCATGCAGATGCATAAACATATACACATATACAAAATTCTACACCAATTAAGCAAAATAGATCCCAAAGTGGCAGCAATGAAATTATCTTTAATAAGTTTGTATAAACTGACTATAGAACACCACTGATGACATATTAATGTTATCGTATTTTATTCTATTTTTCTTCAATACTGTTACTTATCATACACACCAAAGTACGCCAATAGTGGGGGTGTTTTTTGGAGTTAAACTTTAATACTTATCTTCATCTTTTAACACATTGACTGCTACACACTAGGAAAAAAAAATTTTTTTCCTTAGGTCCATGGTGTTTTTCCAGAAACTTTGAAAACAAAATGATCCTTTCTAATTTAACGAAAAAAAAATGTTATTTTATTGTTTTCTATCCCTGAGTTACATACAACTTGAAAAATAATTCTTGCAGCTCCCAAGGTGAAGAGACGTGTGCGTTATATATATTCCATGAGGTCCCAGGCTCAAAACTAGGCTGAGGTAAATACAACTCACATGGCAGTTAATGTATTAAAATGGCACTCAAGACCAGGCATAGTGGCTCTTGCCTATAAACCCAGCACTTGGGAGGCCAATGCAGGAGGATCGCTTGAGCCTAGAAGTTCAAGACCAGCCTGGGCAACATAGTGAGATCCAAGGAAGGAAGGAAAGGAGGAAGGAAGGGAGGGAGGGAGGGAAAAGAACGGGAAGGAAAGAAAGAAAAGGAAGGAAGGAAAGAAAGAAAGGAAGAAAGCGAAGAAAGCAAGAAAAGCAAGCAGGCAAGGGCATTTATACTGTACATTGAAAGTCTTCCTGAGCTACCTAACTTAGTGTGTTTAATACCATGTTCAAAGAACCTTCATCTTTTTAATACACATTTTGTCTGTGAACTTAAACAAATAGGTTCACTGGCCTACACAACATAAATTTGCTATCAAAGGATTACTGTGGTTTTAAAAATAATAATGAACAGCACTAGTTTGAAACCATAAACAAACATTAAAGCTATTATTTTGAGTAATTATCTTTTCTTCTCTCCAAAACTTGGAAGCAAATGACATTTTTTATTTGTTCCAACAGAGTTAAAAATTGGAATAAGATCAGTTTCTTGACATTGTAATCTTTCACAGACTACAATGATATTCATAGGAGGGCAAATGTGTCAGTGATAGACTTGGGATATGGATTTAACAGAAATACTAAATTTTGACCCTGAGGAATTAGAAATATTGGAAGGTAAAATAAAATCATGGAATATATTCTACAATAAAGCTGCCTGTAAAAACTATAGGCAAGTTTTATCAATGCATTTGTGGAATATACATTAAGATGTTCCAGCATACTTTGTGTTCAGCTAGGAAATACTGTGTTATAATTTTCATGTTTCAATTCATGCTAAAATTTAATATGTGTGTGTGTTAAGCATATACATACAAGACCTCAAGCATAAAAGGAATCACAAAAGTGTTAAAATTTTTATAAGAAAAATATTAAGTTTATTTTTTCAAAGGCACAGATTTTTTCCATTAATAAAAATAGGATATGAGACTACAGATAGTCAAATTTACTGTAAATTTAACTAACTTTACATTTTTAAAATGTCTTTTTATCCTGGATGTCCTCAACTATCCTTAAAGTTTATGAATTCTGTTTGTTTCCAGATACTTGATGGAAGGTAAAAATTAGCATAAAGTAAATCACTGGCAAAACAAAAGTAAAAATGTGCCGTGTATGATTAGGTATTCATTCAATCACAGTACTTCTTCACACAAAACAAAGAAATAACAGAAGCCAACCTTTGAAAATTTATCTTGAAAGATTTAAGTCATGTTCTTGAAAATGTCAAGTCCTTTTACTGGCTCACGTTCAGAAAAAAAATGTTGGTAATTATTGTTGCTAGTTCAGAGAAAACTCACTGCTTTGCAGAAGATAACTTACTCAGTGCTTTGCAGAAGATAACTTCTGATATACTTTTAAATTTCCTTCTAGCGAAATACCAAACAAATGCTTCTACAATTTAAAGCAATACTTAAATACTCACATAATAAGGAAGAGGCATATATTTTGAGATCAAAGGTGTTAAAGGATGATAAAAAGATAGCCAAACAACTGATGGAATGGTCATGTTTTCTCAAAGTTCTTTGACAAAGAGAATGATAAAATGCCTGAAAAGAGGAGAATAAAAACTGGTCACAAGGAACAGTGAAGCTAAAGATAAAAAAAATATGTTTTGAGAAACACTTGGTGGCTGAAAAAGTGTTTCAATCCCCTGGATAACTTAATTAAGGACCAGATTTTCTGAGAGGACTTGCAAAATAGATCCAACAACTACAGTCAACTTTGAAGGAACTTAAAAGATTGAGGAGGAGCCAGAAGATTGCAGGCAGACTCAGACAAATGCATTTTCAGTTTGCAAAAGAGGAGAACAGCAAATTCTTCAAAATATCGACAGCGGAACCTTACATTATTCTTACAATACTTCTATAAACAACTTATTAGGGATTGCTTTGTATGGGGCTAGAGAAAGATTTATTTTTCACTAAAGGCTATCCTGGCTACTCTAACCATGAGTTATTTCAAATGAAGTAATGAGAGACAATATAGTACAATGGTTAAGAGAGCTGTATGTTAAACTCCTAGGACTAATTTACTACCTATGTGATCTAGGCAAGTAATCTCCACTCCTTTATCTTGGCTTTCCCTCTGTAAAGTAGCAATAATGGCACTTTTCCACAACACTGTTGTGAAAAATAAATGCATTTAACAGATCTTCATAACAACATAAAACAGTAATTCACATCTTCCTCAGAGTAAATAATCAAGAATGGTATCTCTGACCATAATTCTATCCTTTCAGAACATATCAGACATGTATAGCAGGGAAATGAAGAAGGTAACGTCCAACTGGTTCCAACAAGGCAATTGGCAAGATCATTAATGACCGTCTTATCTATACAATGGGAGATACACAAATATAATCCAACTGATGTTTAGTAAGAGGAATCCAAAATTCATTTCATAAGACGACCAACTGAATCATTTCAGGACCTCTAATGCACCAGTCTGTGTACGCTATAACTGCCGTGCCGTAAGAGCTACTTAGACAGCAGCTCTTTACTTGAGAACTTCCCACCTTAAAAATTTTACTGAAGCAAGCCAGTCTGTGTTCAAGAAAAATGGGATATCAACCCTTGACTGCCAGCAAAAAATGGATTTAACAGTCAGGATGTTATTCTAATGTCAGCCTATAGCATCTTCCTTGAATTTACATGTGTGTTCACCATATTTATGCTATAATTTGAGTTACTTTTGTGTGTATTATTCATCCGATTTTTTTGGTGATGTATTAAGTGAAAGCGTGTTAAAAGCAAAAAGAAGCGGCATATTATGAAACACCTCTTCATAATAAAAATTTCAGTAAGAATGAAGGAAACCATCGGTGCTGAGGTGTGCACCAGGTCAAGAACAGAGATGATGCTGAAAGATAAAAAATAAATTGAAACAAATGTAAAAGGTTCTGAGCTGACCCACGAGGAAGAGAAGTGACTGGTAAAAAGGAAGGGTTTTGAGTGTGAGGATGACCAGAGGATCTGCATCAATCCTGGATGCCTGTCAACCTGAGGTTAATTCACGAGATGGAAATTTGTTCAGAAACTTAAGAAGCATAGTAACAGCTACTGAGGAACTTTCGTCAAAATCCACAGGTAATTATAGTTTCCAGGCATGTTCATACTTGTACAACACCCCAGTGAAAAGTGGGTGGAAATCCCCCAGGGGAGGCATCTATATGGGAGAATGATTCACAACAGAATTATCTAGCAGCATGAAGTTGAAGCATGCCTGGTTTTAAGTTAAAGAACCAGTAGTCATACAGAACTGTATCAGTTTTATTTATTTGACTGTTTGTTTTATTCCTTACTGCTCAAGATTTTTAAATAATTTCAAACAGCAATAAGAAGGTGGACACTCTCACAACAAAAATCTGGACTTCTGGCTTCTTAAAATGCAATCTCAAGTTCTGGAACATTTACACAGTGTGTGTCTAAGTTTTTAAAGACAACTACTTAACCCATGATGAGGCTTCTGAGTTTGTGATCCCAGTTTTAAAACTTTGAAAAGAATGATCTCCAGTTCTGTGGGTGGAAGTGAATTGGGGACTCCATGGTGAATGCTTCCTCACCTTGACTTAACCCAAAAATTCTGAATGTAAATGAACTCCTGCTACTGAAAAGAAATAATGTATAATGAGGCTGAGCAACGGTTAAAATAAAAAGAAAGTAGAACGCTTTCCTTTTCTAAACCGTTCATATCAACAATGCTACTTGTTTGTACAGCACTTTGACAAAAATATTGTTTACATTTAGAATTAAGCAAAGGCTAAAAAGATAGAATTGGAAGCTTAATTTTGGAAAAATAAGCATGGTTCACAGAATCATGGGGATTTAGAGCTGCAAACACCTTTGGAGATCATCTCACAACCCTCACAGATATAACTATTTACCAGTCATATGTAAAATTTCAAAGCATTTGAAGCTTGCTTTAATTATGAAGTACAAAATTCTAGAAATGAACTTAGCAATTCTAAGTCAAGAGGTATTGATTGGAAAGGCTGTGAATACACACTTTCCTGAATATATACATATGAGTGGAACCGAACATATAAACAAAGTTGTGTATGTGTCATAAAGAATGGCCCCCTCAGCTCTCCAGGCTCTCACCCCTGTGACCAGTCCCGGATGCTTTAATGAATCCCCAAGGGCATCCTGAAGAACAATATACTCCCCGGCCTGTTTGGAAATCAGACAACAGTCCCTCTTGGAGTTAAGTCTGTGATTCAAAGATTCTCCTTCCCCACCCCCCAGCAAACGAGAATCCCAGGATCATCAAATGATTAAGAACACTGGTTACCTGCCTCCATATATGTACACTGAATTAACACCCTAGAGGCTTGAGACGGTGAAACAGATGGACAATCAATGTGTCCTATTCATAGCGCAAATATAAAAGTACATTACTAAATAATAAGTGCTGAATCTTTGGAATTTGGAATAGCCAGCTTTATTTTAAAAACAAAGTCTTGTGCATGAGTCAGAATCACTAACATAATTTTGCTGTGTTCGCAAATTTCTGGCAGGTTAATTTTTGATAGCTGGGGAAGAGCAAAGCTTCCAAACAATTTTCTAAATCATGTTTAGGCAAACATCCAGGGGCAATCACCTGTAGGCTGCTGCCTAAAGGCCCAGGTATGTTTTGAGAAAACAGACAGATTACTGAATGATTTACAAAGTTAACCATCAGAGCTGCTCATATAACTGGCTTAGACGGAGAATGAGTGAGTAAAAAAACTACGCATGAGACACTTTAACCTCAGTGGCCTCACCTCACTCACAGGGGGAAAAGCATCAAGACAGACAAATTTTCACTCACTTTCAAAATCATTTTTAGACTCCTGCTTACGCAAGGTGCTTCTGCTTCTTGTCTGAGGTCACCAAAAAATATAAATGAAATAGGAGGCTTGAAAATGAGCAGAAAAGAGTTTTGTCATTTAAATGTAAATATATTTCCTTTTTGTTTTTGGTAAGTTTAAAGTAGTATCATTAATCACTGGGTGCCATAATGTCATGTTTTTAAACAACCTACCCCCGCCCCAAAAAAAGTTCATTTAATTTGAGACAACTGAAATACCAATCAGAAATAATCCAGAACACAGTTATCTGAACAAGAGAGCTATTAACTGAGTCTGATGATATGCTGTCACTTCCAAATAAATAACAGGGATCAATTTGGAAAATTAATGAGACATTCACATCTGAAATAAAATTTTAACTATCGTCCTTAGAAAGGAGTTAAAAGACCATTCACTGTCATTCAAAACTTGAATTACCTATTTGTTTCTTCACAATGAATTTGACTTTAAAACAAATTTATCAACGTCACTTTTGTTGGTTTTTCAAATCTTTTGACAAAATATTATATTGATGAGGTCAATGATACACTATTAGTAAATATAATATTGACTTAAAAATAATTTGTTTTCTATTAATACTTTTAGCTTTTAAAGGGGGCTTACAGACTTTAAGCCAACCTGACCAAGGATAATTTTATTTATTGAACACTTACAATGGACTTATTGTATACCTGGTACTGAGCTAAGCATTTTAAAAAGTAGGTACTTTAATCTTCATAAAAACCTTAGAAAAAGAAACTTCTATTAAATAAAAAAAAAAAAAGTACGCCTGTCTGAGAATCACAAAAACTTTTTTTTTTTTTTAATTTATCCTAGAGTTGACTGTGTAAATGTCCGAGATTAACAAGATTAATAGCTAGGATTAAATTTACAGTGATTTTAGGCCTTTGATGAGAATCTTCAACTGTTTGCCCATATTAGATGGGGACAGGTTACAGTTCCATTACTTTCTTGAGAATAATTTACAGAAAAACTATTTTCAAACTTAATCATGTTGACTTCTTATCACCTTTCATCCTTTTATAATGAGCAGTAGGGCATTGGAGATGGTCCAAAGTTTTTTGACACTCCTCCCAATGAGACATAAAGGACTGTGGCCTCTCCCCTTGAATCTGGGAGGGTCTGTTAATGCTTCAGCTAATAGAATGTGGGAGAGGTGATGCTGTGTGACTTCTGATGTGAGATCATCAAATACCATGCAGCTTCCCCTGACCTACCTGCGCTCTGAATGTTTCCCTTCCAAACACAGCTGTCATGCTGCGAGAAGTCCAACCTGCATGGTGAGACCACATGTAGGTTCTCTAGTCAACAGTCCAACTGGACACAGCCTTCAAGTCACCACAGCCCAGAAACGAGGCATATGAGTGAAGGAGCATCCAGTTGACCCCAGGACCCAGCCCTGAGGTACCCCCAGCCTTTGACATCTTCCCCATTGAAAGCCTAGTGTGAGGCAGATACCAGCCCTTACCCATAATGCTCTGTCAGAATTCTGCCCCCATAATTTGTGAGCATAATAACATGGTGGTTGTTTTATACCATTAGATTTGGGATAGTTTGTTGCACAGCAAGAGAAAAATGAACTATCACCCAGTTAAATCGGCTAGTTATCTGAACTCATTTCCATAGTATTAACATAGTAATAAAATAATTTTAATGATCTCTTGCTCCAGATATAATATTTCATATTTATGGTTTAACTCTCCCAAATAATCTAGAAAACACATATTATAAATATTCCCATTTCACAGATGAGGAAACTAAGTCTTTGAGAGTTTAATGACCTGCCAAAAGGCATGGAAGTAACAAATATGAGAACCAGTATTTACACAGAGTTATTTGAGAACTCAGTTATTAGTAACACACTGCTCGTTTAAGGGAAGAAAATATTCAGTTCCTTTCATAAATGTACATGTCAAAAATGCATTAGTGTAAGTATCCCTAAACTATTTCATTCTCAGGAGTATTTATTTGAAGTAGTTCAGATCTGAATAATCTGCAATTCTTAGAACTCAAGAGCAAAATATGAAGAAGTCACAGTATCTCAAGCAGCAAAATTCTATGTTGTAAATTGTAACAGCAACTTCAAGAATACCAGATCTGCCCCTCACTCTCAGTCTATATATAAAACACCACAAGAGCCTATGCGTGGCTTTGAAGATCTGAGGAAATTAGGATGCCTACAATCATAGATGGACCTTACAGATCAGCCTTGTGACTGGCCTGAGGCTGCCCTTGTTTTCTGACTCCCATTTAATGCTCGTTCCTGAAGGGCTTGCTGCTTCCTTAGGTAGACCGATTGTTTCAGTGCAATCTGTAATCCCCAAACTTTTAGAACAGATTAATCACCCCGTGGCTAATCCTCTTCTACTTCAAAGAGTGACTAACCCTCAATTCTCAATTATATAGAAGGCATAAAGATAAAACATACCGAAATACCACGCTGCATAAGGCATTACAAAAGAGAGACACCAGTTGCAAAACAAAGCATATATTAATCCCTAAAGTGAAATAATTCACAAATTAATGTGAATCATCATAAGAGTCCACGAAGCCTTGAGACTTCCCACTGCCCTGATGCTGTACTAATGACAAGGGAAATGAGAATCAGAAAAGCAACTATGTTAATGTTTACTAGGTTCCAGGCCAAAGGATCATTCCTGCAGTGTCCCTCTTAATCTTCATAAAACTACCATAAGGAAGACACTTTTTTGCCCATTTTAAAGATGAGAAAACTGAAAATTATAGAAATAATCACAACATATATGCACAGTGACAGGGACTGTTAACCACACATAATATCCATTCTCTCCTCTCTTTTTATTTATGAGGCAATGCCCTCAGTTAAAAGACTACATTTCCCAACCTCCTTTTCAGCTGTGTGGCCATGTTCTTAAATGCAAGCTAATGCTACCTAAGTGTTATGTGGAATTTCCTGGAAAGCTACTGGTTCAGCTGGAAAATGCGAGCCCTTTGTCCTCCCTGCTTTGCACCCTTCCTGAATGCAACATGGAATGTAGATAAAGCTGCAGCTCCCAAAGCCATCTTTGTAATGTGAGGCGATTCTGAAAATGAAAGCCAGAGTCAAAATATTAAAGAAAGAAGAGGAGGCAGGAGTTTGGGTCCCTTCAAGATCAAGACGACAAGATAGAATCATGAATCACTTCCTGCTAAACCTCCTTTTCTCAGGGAGAGAAAAATTTCTGTACTGATTAAGCCCCTAATGTGGGGTTTTCTTATAAATGCTGTTAGGCATGGTTAATCCTTATTAATGCATTACCTTCACAGAAAAATGTTGCCAAACAAAATGTGAAAAGCTCAAAAATAAAATTCAATTTATACCTAATAGCTTACTTCCCTGTAATTTCTATTTCATCCTGCAAAAAACCCCTACTTCATTTCCAGACTGAATGTATACATTTACAGATAGACATGAAGACTCTAATGGTCTAAACTATGTAACTGTTTGGATCATATGGCAGACAGGAAGGTGAGATGGGGAAGGGAACTTAGCAAGAAAAGGAAAGCTTAAGGAAGGATCAAAATTGCTACAGTTAGTTGACTTTAAGCTTTATGCTGTGCACGTAGAATACAACCAACCAAGAAATTCTACTTATTATTTATGTAGTGACAGATAAAGGAAAATGAGGTGTAGCTCGATAAACAAGCTCTCTCCTAAAGCAGATTTAGACACTATTCATCCCTTTCTTTTCAGTCCCGAAGCCTGCTTTTCCACAACCGTAAAATAAATTCCAGCACTCAGAGCATTTCAAGGAGGAATAATTTCCGAAACTGGCTCAGGCTTTATTTTTCTTCACTTTGAAATTGATTAGATGTGCTTTTAAAAGAAAAATTGGTTGGTGTCTCAAAGGATAAAGAGTATTTTAGACAAATATAAGATAGCTAATTTTAAATCCATTTAAGATTTTGCCTAGATGCTCTAGCTTTGTTAACCATTTCATCCGATTTGTCATCAACCCACAAATAAGTCATGTCAGATTAGGTTTTATTGCAGATCACATTATACCAAAAGACAATCAGTATTTTAACATTAACCCAGTATTTGTTGTTTAGTCAAACTGACTGTAAAATAACAGTGAAATTTGTTTTTTAAAGGACCTTAAACTAACAATAAATGGACTAAGGCAGTGGAAATAAAATCACTGATGAGTTTCTTATTAAGTAATGGAAATCAGACTCAATACTTGGAAAGAAATGTTACATAAGCAGTAATTTAATTCAACTTTTCAATTTAGGCCATGCCTAGTCATATGTAACTTTCTGAAATGAAGCATTTCAACAACTCACCATGAGTCTGCTTTAGAAAATAATCTGAAAATCTGTAAGAATGGCAAGAAGAATTTACAGTAGCACTTGATCTAACTGCTAAAGCAGCAAAGGCAAGTAAATGAGATTGTTTCAATTCACTGAAACACTACATTTCACACATAGAGCAGTTTGCCTCTCTAACTTTTAAATGGCCTTCAAACCAAGTTACTAACACTCTCCTCATGCAGGGATGTCTGGGGTAAATAGAATAGCTCCGAACCTAAACTAATTTTGCTTTCAATAGTTCTACCTTTATTTTAAAGCATAAATTGAGGATCCATATGGCTGGTTTCTTTGCTATGAACTCTATGAGCAAGGAAACAATCACAGCATAACTGCCTTACCTACCAGAAAATATAGTGCCTGGTACTGTTCTTGACAATTGTTCCTGATCTATAAATGAATGCCTATTATTATTGCTGTTGACACCTTTGAGTATCATCTTAATATCTAAGAACGCAGAATAGTAATTTCTGGTAAACCTAAATTATAGCAGGGTTAGGAGAATACTATCAGATTTTTTAAACGTAAAAATGTGTTGAAAAATATAAAACTCTATAGAATGTGACTAATATTTGCCTGAAGAGTCAATACCTCAATACTATTTGGGCACAACAGACAACTTTGAATTATGGCAAGGCAAGAATGGTGAAAAATAAGCCCTTTGAAAATAGTTTTAACTTCCATCATAATGTATGCTGATTACGTATTTATCTAAGATTTACAATTTGTGCTGTCAAAAAGTGAATGCCCCGTGAAGTTTCAGAAAAGAGCTAAACATGTTTATAGAATCTACATTACACAAATTGTCATATACATCTTGTTTTTCTATAGGACAAAGTACACAGCCCAGATTTCTGTTTATAAAAGCACTCCTGATCTGCAATAGAATACCTTGAAGGCTCTTTATGTGTTGTACTCACTACTCTAACCCCAGGATATAGGTCAGTGTCTGGAACATTATGAGAACTCAATACATGCTAATTTAACGGTTAGATGAAATTAGCTAAAATAAAAGTGACTGCTTTCATCATGCTTTGAAAGCCAATATGCTGATGGCAAAGATGCCTGAAAGTAAAATATATGTTAAAAAATTATTTCTCTTCATTTTTTAAAAACACTCTCAATCTTACATTGTTATATTATTACATCTAGTGTTTGCTTAGAAGACAATCTATTACTGGTAGCATTTAATTTGCACTGTGTTATATATTATAAATTTAGTGTCTTTCCTGTAATCACACAATGAATTTTGCTGCTGCACAATCGGTAATCCTTATAAAAAGCATTTCTTCCAATTCTGACCCATCCCCCCCCCACAAAATATATATACACTGCATTTTAAACTATTAAAAAGGAAAATGGTTATTAAAACAAATCTGTTATTTAAGGCATAATGAACTTCATTTGTGCTGGACAAAACAAAATCAAAATAATGCCATGACAAAACAAAACAAATTAAAAAAAAAAACGAAATTTGCATTAGACTAGGATGTCCTCAAAACCAATAATGCTAAGTTCCAACCTAAATAAATATCTGCTTTGAAATGTATGGTGAAAGTAAATAAACTGGGTACATGTAAATAATCAGCTCCTGAAGGTTTGTAAACGCTTTCATAAAATATAGGCTTTAAGAGTCCCTGATGTACAACAACACAGCAATGACTAAAGTAACCCATGCTGCTTGATACAAGTTCTGTCAGATACCACCTAGCTTCCCCCATAACTAGTCTTATTATTAATCATCCTACAGAAAACTATTCCCTGATCACCTGTTACAAGATAGATAGCAGCTGGGCCATTTTCTGTACTAAGGGACTTGGGTTTTCAAGGCAGTGAGGGAAAAGAACTAGAAGCTTGGCAGCTGTGAGCCAAGGGTCACACCCTTTCAGGAGATAACGAAAATCAGCTGCTGCCTCAACAGCTGGCAAGCGGCTGACGAAAATGAGCTCTGAAAAGACTTGTAGATTTTATGCAGAAAAGAGCCATAGTTAGGAGGCAACAGAGAGTAGCAAAGAGAATAGGTGATAAGGGTGGGAAAGAAACACAGAGGTAACTAATATAAGTGGTAGCATACAGATCAAATGCTAACAAGCTGTGGCAGAACTACTCAGAGACCATGGAAGCTTATCTAAAAAAAAAATCCTGTAAAAAAGAAAAGGAGGACAGACAGGTATTTACCTGAAGGTATTTTATTGTCCTATCTGAAAGAGGGAACCTAGTTTATCATTTGAACTATGTCTTCAGCTTTCCATCTATTTACCATTTAATGCTATTACTATGTAGTGACATGTTTAAACTATTAAAGTATGTAAATTATAAACAGAAAGACATTTGTGACAAATGGTGAGAACGTGATGGCTCTCACTCTTCTGGTAGACTGCATTTTGGGATGACAACATATTCACAGGCATGGATTTACCTCGCATACCCAAAATAATGTCAACCATGGGCCAAGCACTGGGCAAAACAATTAATGAGGCATGGACTTGGCCTCCAGTAATTGCATGTGGGAGAGAAAGGCATGAACAATAAGGACAATGCTACTTGTGATATGCACAAAAGAAAACCTAATTCTGCTGGGGACAAGACACGGGGACATGGGCAGAAGGAAGGGGTGGGCTATAAAGCTTCATACATTGAAGTAACATTCCAGTCTTCCCTTGAAGGATGACTAGGCTTTATCTGATGAAGGACTTCTTAAAAAGTTATTTCAGGAAAAGAATAGCACATGCAAATACAAAGAGCATGATAGATGAGAAAGGGAGCTGACTGGGAGACAAGGGAAAGGATTTGCTAAGTAGTACTCAAGGTTTGGCTGAAGCTAAAAACCTTACATGTGTAATAGCACTGATCCACAAGTCTATTTGATTTTTCTTCAGCTCTCCTTGACAGTCTGGCAAAGAAAGCAGAAGCAAAGACAGGAAAATCGAATATGCTTTGGAGAGAAGAGGACAAGAAGGAAAGGGAGAAAGACAGAATGCACAAGATGCCGTCTCCTCATTTACCAATGCTCAGCCCACTTGCCAGTTTTCAGCCCAGTTCTTCATACCAGTAGGGGAAAGGAGAGCATTATGTGGACAGCGCCCCATTTAGCTTAGAGATGACCTGGATCGCTAGCAACATTCTCCCATTGAAAAAAAAAAAAAAAACAACTCACCAAGTATACAGCATAATAAAGATGAGTGGCAGAAAAGCAGAAAGATGGTACAACAGTCATGCAATGAAGCCATATCACAGTGCTAAATGCAAATATTTAGGTGAAGATGATCACTTTGCCCACTTCTCAGGCCACTGTTCAATACTCCTAATGTCATTCCATCTCTGTTAGAGTCCATAGGATCTATTGCGTTAGAGATTGTATTTTTATGGGGGCTGATTCCATCTGTGTGTTCCCAATTACTGACTCAGTGCACGGCCGCTCCATAGCAAGAAATCCAAGAATGGGTTTTAATTGGCTATTTTTTTATGAGTTTATTTTTTCATTGCACAATAACCCTAAATGATTAAATGCTAGTTTAATTTTCTCAGTATTACAGACTTAAATTTCACATAATATAAGAGAACAAACCACATACATACTTACACATGTATACATCTATTTGGGGAGAGAAGCAAACATTAGATTTGTTTATTACTTGTGTAGTTATTTGGGCTTGTGGAAAAAGAATTCCAAGTTCTGCAACTCTTATATAATACTTTTTAAGTGACATTTATTTGTATTCTATCAAATGGGGATTTATATCATTGAAACATTTTTTCTAAGGAAAATATGCCCCAGAGAGTGGATGGCCTAAAATATAAGTCTAATCCCCTGTGTTCTGTTTTTCTGACCAGTAGAATACAATCCCTCCCCTCTTTCATCATATTTACTACTGCATAAATCAGTGTAACCGGAGTCAGCTAATAAACTTTCACAGCCAAAGGTCTCATACTAAAGTCCATAACCTACAAATATTTGCTCTATAAAATATGACAAGTTCGGAAAGTTAGGTAGACCCGATAGCAACGAATGCTCCCAGTTTTTGCTTTCTATCAATGAACCGTATTTAACATTGCCTTCACTACAGAGAGGGAACACTACCCAAGGATAGTATTTCATTACAATATTTTTAGTAGTAAAGTAAAATTGAATTCAAATCAATCTTAATAGTGTGGTTAGCTTTATTAGATTGCATAGTAAAATAATGTCCTTTAACTTATTTTATGATGACGCTATTAAAATCAACCTTGGGTTTCATTCACAAATCAGACATAACATCCTTTTAATATTATTTGCCAAAGATTTCCACTAATACAAACACAACTTCCCTTTAAACATCTTTGAAGGAAGAGGGACTAGAATGGGTATTAAATATTCAATAGTTTTCCTTCAAAACAAACTGATGGCTTCAAAGAAAAGCCAGTATTAGAACTAAAAAGGCCTTATTTAACTACCATAAGTATGTGTCATTTAAAACTTAGGTAAGTTTCTCTCAAGAAATACACTGTTAGAGGGAACCCTAAATCCCTCTCTTGTACAGAAACTTCTACTCCCAAGAGAAAAATATTATTAGATGATCTCTTCATTCCTCAGTCACTGCTGCCCATAGGAGAAATAGATTACACGGTGGGTAGAACTTTGAGAGTCTGTCTTTGATGTTGACATTCTTCAATTTAGCAACAAAAAAGTGTAAAAAGTCACAGTTTACACATGACCTGGTTCTCCTCTCTTGGTCTGGATAAATTTAACTCTAGGGGAGAAGTATTTGAAAAACCATTTGGCTGCAGGTCCAGACTGTGGTTTCTAACTGAGATCTACCAGTCAAAAAGCAAATAGTTTGATCTCTACTTGATGCATGTACTTATCTCCCATTTGGTTTGAAATTGAAACCCCAACACAAAACATACAGAGAAGTCACAGGGTTCTTATCCATTCACCTACTGAAATCTTACTCATCTTTAAAGGTTCATGTGTAATATCACCTATTTTGATGAACATTTAACTGATTCCCTTGTTGAAATTAACTGTTTCTCCTCAATATTACTATGGCTTTTGTAGATTGCTTATAGCATTTGTCCTACTTCCTCACTAGCTTAATAAACTCGTAATGCCAGAGACCGGGCATTATTGGCACTCTGAAGAGTGCCTTGCATAAAGGACTGTTCAATAATTGTTTGTTACAATAAATTAAATTCTAAAATTCATATATTCCTTGATATTAAAATATTAAAATTAAAGAATGTGTTTATCAAGTATGAAGAGAATGACAGTCTGCAAAAATGAATCATCACATATATTCTATTTACCCAACAAATAAGAACATATTCCTAAACAGTTAAGGGTAAACTGTTAGCAAACAGCCTTCAGGCAATGAAAACTTGTGCACTGGAGATTTCTACATGTTTTCTGCACTACAATTCTAATATTCATAAAAAATGCATGCAACCGTTTGATTGGGAAGTTCCTCACTGATATACCAACACCCTGGTTTTCTTGGGGTTTCAGACATTAATTCCAAATATAAGCTTACGTAAAGATAGGAGATTTAATGTTTAACATAGTATAACTGGCCTTTGATTCAAATACAAATCAACATACAAGATAATAAAATAAACCAAGAGAAATTGCAAAAGCCCTCAAATAGCTAACAGGCTTCCTTTTGGCAGTTAACACTCCTATGTGTCTAAAAAACATTGAAGCACAACTTAATCACTCTGGAAGACATTCCTTCACCTCATTTAACAAATATTTACTGAACACCAACTACAGGCCTGGTCCTCTGCAGGACAATGGATATACCACAGTTAAATAAAATAGACACAATCTCCATCCTCACTGAGATTACAATTGACACAAGGAGTCAGATATTAAACAGATAACCAAGCAAATAAAATCATGAGTAAGTTGCTGCCTAAGAAATGGGGACTGGGGGCAGGGTGAGAGACAGCGCTCTAGCCTAAGATTACAGTTAGTGTGAATATGCTGAATTAGGAAAGAACTACAAATGAAGAAACAACCCAGGGTGCTGGAGTCCAGTTTGCCATGAAAGGGGTTATGGTAGAGAAAGCTGGAGAGATGGACGGCAGTCATAGCATCTGGGGTCTGGCATATTAACTATCTAGAACTGTATTTTAAGAGTAATGCAAAAAAAAAAAAAAAAAAAAAAAAAAAAGGAGTTAAGCAAGGAGTTACACCATCAGATATATTCTGATATCCAAATTATGCCAAATACAACAGCAAAGTTAAGAATTTTTTAATGTTCAGATATGCTATAAAATATAAAATGTATCTCTACCAAATAGGACAATGTTAAAATAAAATAATGGAATATAAATTTCAAATTGTAATAAGAATGAAAGGTGTATCTCATTGCATATTTGTGTTCACAAGTAAAAAATATACACATTATGCTGTAAACAAGTGGAAAATATCACAATGCTTACTAAAATCTCAGAAGAATTCAGGTTAAAAAGGGATATAAGAGAGGTCACAATTCAAACTGCAGATTTTGTTTTTAAGTAACTTATAAATTTCATAAAATTAAATATAGAAAGAAGTTAAAAACATTTTCTTTATAATATCAGGCCTAAAAATAAGTAATCTTTAAAAACATTTCCATGCCACATGTAGATTCATCTGCCTAAGACAGGTATTGATGAAATTAGGTTCAATACATTTATGTCTAATTCAAGAATCTACGTGATGTCCAATTTCCTGATGAAGTCAAAAATCCTGTGCCCATCATTTAGGACTTTGTGGAATCTATGTTGAACCACATAGTCTCTTTCAAAACTTTTACCCTACATATTCAAAAAACTGTCACAAACATCTTTCACATCCTTACTGAACCATCCTATCTCTTCGTTCATCTCATCTCTAAATTATCTCTATTTTTTCAAGGCCCAGCATGACCTATATTTGCTCCATTAGGTCATTTATCAGATTGTTCTGATGTTTCCTAACTATTATAAAAGACTTATACTCTTGCTATAAATCTGCACAATATGGTTTATATGTGTGTGTAATAGTTATATAAGCATAGTTTTTCATCTAAAAATGAGTATGAAGCATAATTTCTATGATTTCAATAAATCATACAGTCCAAATAGTAAGTGTATATATTTATATACAAGTATTATATAAGAATTATATATTATACTTAGATATAATAAGCATTATATATTATACCAAGATATAATATCCACTAAAATCATGCCTTTAACATTGGTTTCAACAAAATCTTTCATTATTTCATTCAACGAATATGTATCAATCGTGTATGTCCCCAGCACTATGCATAATATAATGAAGATAAATTAGACTCATCCTTAATGAAACTTAAACAAGTAATTGCATGAACAAAAAAATTATATCTTGTAGCAAGTATTAAGGAATGAGCATTTATAGAGACCCTACTGGCAACCCATGATATAAATGTAGAAAAACATCTGTATACAGTTCTACATATAAATTAAACTTTAAAATATGCTTTAAAAATGGAATCAATTGGGAAAACTGACACCTATTCAACTAAATTGTATTTCAGCATTAAAAGAATTTAAAAAATGACAGATAAAAGACCTCTACATCTGTTTTAGATGTTTAAGCTTTACATTATTTGCAAGGAAGATGGAGTTTTCTTTATATTTAACTTGTGAAACAGCAGATCATGCTTGGAAAATGAGCAGATAAGGAAATCTTGCAATACCAATTTGGAAAACACCCCTGCTATGGTTTGAACCCATATGTCCCCCCAAAATTCATATGTTAGAACCTACGATCCACTGTGATAGTATTATGAGGTGAGATCTTCAGGAGGTGATTAAGTCATGAGGGCACTACTCTCTCATGGATGGGAGGAGAACCCTTATAAAAGGTCTGGAGGGAAATAGGTGGGCCCCTTTTTGCCACTGCACCTTCCTCCAGTTAGGATACAGCATGCACCATTCTGGCATGTTTGGACTCAGCCACAAGACACCATCTTGGAAGCAAAGAATAGCCCTCACCAGACACATATCTTCTGGTACCTTGATCTTGAACTTCCAAGTCTCCAGAACTGTGAGAAATACATTTCTCTTATTTATAAATTACCCAGTCTCAGGTATTTTGTTAAAGCAGTACAAATGGACTAAGAGAACTCCCAGTTAGGTAGATCTGAAAACTGAACTGTTTGCCAAATAATCAATGGCCTTATCATCTTTTTTTCCTTTTTTTTTTTGTTTTTTGGTGAGTCGATATTTCAGCCAGGGTCTTATCTTTTGATAGGGAACTAAACACTAAATGCGGAAAGTAAACAGATCTTTAGGTTGATGAATTTAAACACAATAAGCCAGTTCTTTCTCAAAAATCTATTTCTTAACTATTTTCTAATTCTAAAGTAACAATTCTCCTATTTCAATGTCATATTTTGTTTTACGTATTTTGAATTGAAGCGATACACTGAAAGAAAATCCTATTTTCTCTTCATGATAAAATTTCATTACATTCAAGCACCACTTAAACTCTCATAGAAATAAAACATTACATTTCCTGCTTTTTTTTTCCCCTGCTTTTTTCCTGCAAATCTATTTGACTATTTGACTATTTTGACTGAGTAACTTATTTTGTTACTCCTTCTGTCTTTGTCTTTAAGTGGGCAGGCAGCAAGCAGTGCAGATAGAGATTTAGACCGACAATCACTCTGTTCACTCTGAGTGTAAGTGTTCTGTTTGTTGTCTCCTGGGAGAGTAACATCCATAGTAACAAATGTGAATGCATTTACTTTAGGGCTATTTTAATAGCCATCAATAGTGAAGAAGGAATTCTTTATAGGACTAAGTCTCTAGGCACTAGGGATCAGCAATAATTTCCTCTTTAAATACTAATGGCTGAAGTTTCATCGTGTTGAAGTTTAATATACATTAAGCAGTCAACAACATGTTTAGCATCTCTATAAAATATCACCCCAGTGTCTACTTTCAGAGCCGTGAAAATGTAGCCTGTATCGTGTATGTGGACAAACTGCCTTGAGTTTATATGAAAATTTCATCATTCACGCTTTGACTTTTCTCCCCTATCATTTTTCGTAGAAACCATTTAAAACAGCCACTGATCGAGTTTTAGAAAGATCACCCAACCTATCTATAAGGATTCCTTAAAGAAGGAATTTCTTGGGAAGAAGAACTAGACCACAGACACAAATAACTTTCTGGAGAAGTAGATACTTACACAATGCACACAAAATAGCATAAAAAGTCTGATTATCTGGAATAAGAGGATTCATTTATTTTGAGGTTTACTCTGTAGGCATTTAATAATTTTTATTTGATAAATAAGCTAAAATAAATAATTTTCTATATTTTTAAATGTAGGCCATTTATAAGAATATTATTTACTATAGCTTTTAAACTACAATAGTTACTTATTATTTAATGTGGATCATATGCTTTCTGTAAAATATTAGTTTTAATCTTCACCGTAACTCTACTACAATCCTCATTTGACAGACGAGGATACTTAGAATTGAGCTGCTAAATAATTAGCCCTAGGAAGTAGCACAGTAATGATCTGAATCTAGATTTGACTGAACCCAAACTCCTGTTCTTAACTTCTTCACTCTGCCATCTGTAAATGAGGCTCATCAATTTTAGGTTAAACCTCACAACAGCTTAGGAAATAGAGTGGGCGTTACTGACATAAGCACAATCTGGAAACCAAGACTTTGGACTCTTAGACAAATACACATAAGCACACACATACAGAAATATAAAGTAGAATTTGCCCTGTCACAAAAATAACTTTTAAGTTCCATTATGACATTCAGGTAAACCTTGAAAACAAAACCCTACATACATACAGATAGCGTAAAGGAGTTGAAAAATTTTTCTCTTAAGTGAATCCTCAATTTGTTTTAATGTTTTAAGTACCACAATGATTAAGTACTTTAATAATTGTTAACCTCTCTCATAAAGGAGATCTAAAGAGGCAATGTAAAGAAGACATGATAGCTCTATTTACTGTAGTACTTACTTTGTGCTCTTGTACTTTAAGAACAAATGCTAATTACTGTTCAACCCTAATGCTAATCTCAGCATCTGCTAATTAAAAGATCACATCTTCTGCAAAGTCAGCATTACCATTCAAATGAAAACATGAATCAGTTTGAAAAATTCAGAATCAATCTTCTGAAAGGAGAAAGTTGTAGGCCTCCAATGAATAGCACAAACTCCAGAGTGCAAAAGACCAAGTGTAGACTTCTATGTCTCAACAACACAGATTCACACTGTTACCAATGTTACTCAGAAATATATTTTACTGTGTTTCAGTATTTCCTAATCATTTCACTACATACGGTTTGTGTGAAAAATCACATCATCTGGCTCCTAAAGAGACTTTGTTTTACATTTAATGCCCTAGAGATGTGATTGCTGACCAGACTTTAAAAATAGATGCTGCCGAGTTTTCAAAAACCTAATGCAACTTAATGAGATAGTTCCAGAATACTCTAATAACTGCAGAAAAGTACAGTTGTATTAACTATTTTACAGCTATTTTCCACTTTTTTAAAGTTAACCAATAGTTCTATCTTTTATGGTCTTTATCAATATTCAGGACATCCGAAGTGCAGACGGGTTATACTTCAGGGTCAAAGAAAAAGAGGCTTGTTTCTCAGATTCACTCATGGAGTTGTCAGAGACCAAAAACTCACACATTGTTAGCGGTCATCTCTTCTGTCACATTTGGTGCCCTCCTTGTGCCAAAGAATAGGGACTAACAGGAATTTTCCTTCTATGTAACACAATACAGCTTACCTAGTACTGTTATCCAAAAGATTAAACTACCAACAGAAATCCAAAAAACTAAAAAACTAAAAATTGTCACTTACATATAGATAGAAGATGGCAGGATATATTTAATACTACTTAAAATTGAAAGGCTTTAATATACGTAGAATTTCCTGCAGCCACAATAAATACACACTTGAAAAATGTGAAGATTCCTAACACTTTCATCATCAGATTGCTAACCATTCATGCACTAAAAGAAATACTATCAGGAAAATAAACTTCAGTGAATTCTTGCTGCAACAACAATTTAAAAATATAGAAATATAAATTAGTAGTACAACTGTGAACGAGTCAAGTTTCCTTTCATTCTGAAAAATTAACGAGTAGACATTATATGTGAATGCACATGCGAGACAAAAGATATTAATGTAATAATATTTGAAATAGGAAGTCAAATTCATAGCCTTGTTTATCTAAAAAGGTAGGAAGAACTCAGGCCCAGACAGATTTATAATGATTTCATCAGGCAGACAAATAGTTTTGATATATACCACACTGAGGAAACTTAGCTCTAATTCACTTTATTGGATTAAGAAATGAATAACAACTTCATGTGACAATTGTATTTCAAAGGAATTATTACTGAAATTTATTGTGTTTTCCTTAAAGTTAATAAGGCAGACAACATGAGCCTATCTATCTTACACTGACCTCTACTTATGGAGGCTAAAAATCATTAAAGAGAGTTTGCTATCATCGTTATTGATGCATACTCATAAAAATTTTATTTCATACATATAACCCTTGAAAAGTCTTATTAGAATAACATTCATATGTAGTAAACAGTGCTTCCATATATTAATAATACCAAAAAATAAGGAGAGTTTTGAATGGTATAAATTTTTATCTCCATGATGCACAGAGTAGAAAAATGGCCACTGTGCTCACCAAAGAAAAATCTGCAGGGTGTCTCATCATGGATAGTATTCCAAAGAGAAAGATTCACTCTCACACGCTTAGACGTTGAGAAAGGAAGCACATCTAGAGAAGAAATGATATACATAAATGGAATGCGACCTTATTAATTTACAAAGAGAAATACTGGGTTATTAAATATGAAGTGTCCGATTTCCTTAGTTACTAAGTTTGACAGCTGATATCTCTGACATTTCATTTGGACACTTGTTTTATTTTTATTGTGAAGGTACATCCTGAGTCTTTCAAATGCACATTTTGCGTGATTATCTTTCAAAATTTTTTAGAGTGATTTTTGTGAAACCATGGTTAAGTGAAACGGAAGGGTGTGGCTAATGAACACATAGTGTGTAAATGGTTTGAGAAGTTCTGTTCTGGTGACTTTTATCTGAAAATGAGCTATGTGGGTGACCTGAGGCCAACATGGATAATGATGAGCTGAAAGCTGTAGTGGAAGCAAATCCATCAATACCTATGTGTGAATTAGCAACAAGTCTGACGTTACTATTCCAACAATATTGGACCATTTCAAACTAATGGGCAAGGTGAAGAAGCCAGACAGATGGATTCTGCATGAATTAAAGGAGTGGAGCATCAGAAGAGAAATCATCTTGAAGCTTGCCTTTCTTTGCTGTCATGACATAAAGGTGAACCATTGCTACACTGTCTTGTTATGTGTGATGAAAAATGGATTATTTTTGACAATTGCAACCATTAGGCGCAATGGTTGATGAAGTTGAAGTGCCGAAAACAGTCTAAAACCAAATATTCATCAAAAAAAGCTAATGGTGTTTGTTTGGTGGTCCAGTGCTGGCATTATCCACTACAGCTTCATGAAACCTGGCCAATCGATTACAGCAGCTGTCTACTGCAACCAATTGGATGAAATTTTGAGGATGCTTGCAATTAAATAGAGACAGGCCAATCCTCTGGCAACACAATGCTCGACCACATGTCGCACAAACACTACTCCAACTACAGAAGCTGGACTTGGAAACTCTGTCATCTACCATATTCACCAGACTGCACCAACTGACTACCACTTTTTCCAGGCTTTGGGCCACTTCTTGTAAGGGAAAGATATTCCACTCTCAACAAACTGTGAAAAACGCCTTTCACGATTTCATCACCACTTGGTCTCCAGGGTTTTTCTATGCTGACATAAACAAGATACCATTAAGATGGCAAAACCATGTTGACAGTTCAAGGCGCATAGTTTGATTAACTGTACTGCTTCTTGTTTGAGATATAATAAACTACACTTTTGTTTCAAAATCGGACATTTCCTATTCAATGACCTAATACTATTCATAGAAACTAAGGTACTACAGGTCTTATCTACCAGTCCGTTCTCTCCCTACAGGCCAACTTCAGTGAACTCAAACAAACATGGAATCAGAACAAAAGGGAATTGACTGATTCAAACATTTAATGGCTGCCGTAGTCAAGGTATCTATGTCACAATAGAGATATTCTTAGCCAAATAGAGCAGGTTTTATTTTCCATGTATCCACCGTTAACTATGTCTCTTTTTTTTTTTTTTTAAAAAAAAAAAAAAAAAAAAAGCTATGGGGTCTTGTTCTGTTCCACAGGCTGGAGAGCAGTGGCCAGATAACAGCTCACTGCAACCTTGAACTTCTAGGCTCAAGCGATCCTCTTGCCCCAGCCTCCTGAGTAGCTGAAACTTCAGGTACATGTCACTGTGCCCAGCTAATTTTTTTATTTTTTTGTAGAGATGGGGTCTCGCCATGTTACCCAGATTGGTCTCAAACTCCTGGCCTTAAGCAATGTTCCTGTCTCCGCCTCCCAAAGTGCTGGGATTATAGGTGTGAGCCACCACACCCAGCCAACCAGCTCTTATTTTCAGTGACACATTATTTTGGCAGATCTGGCAATACGCCAACCTATCCTAGGAGAGAGCTTCTGTCCAGGGAGTAAACATACACCTATGCTTTATCCATTATGTTTTCATCTCACTGTTTATGGGATTTTTATTTCCTGTCTTTCTCACTTGGGTACACAAGCTCTAACACACTGCAATATCACTCTGAATCATAAAAATTATAATTAGTAAAGCTTTATACAATCAATGATTAGCCAGAAAAGCTATGTTAACAAAAAACTTCCCCAAATCACCAGTTTATACTACAAAAAACAATTAATGATCAACTAGTTGGATACTTTTTAAATTATCACAAATACATGGTAAACACATAGTACAGCTACTCATTAAACACGTATCTACTGAGTGCAAATTGTAGATAAGGCACATTTTGGAATGAGGACTGGGAGGCCGAAGGACCTCACATTTACTGCGTTTGTACCACTATTCACTCTATTAGAACCAACAGGAATGTATTTTCTTATTTATTTCTTATAACCATAAAGCAGGTGTTGTTATCTCCACATGCAGGAGACAAAATTGAGGCTCCCTTCCATCTCTTCTGGGACCTTGTTTAGTTTGTTATCCTTTTTTGTTAATTTTTTTGTTAAATCTAGCTAACTTCTTACAACTCATAATCATATTCAAGCTTCTCACATCTTGAAAGAGTAAGAGAGCAAAGCAGAAAACAAAAACCAACCTTCACAATTGCCTATCATTCTTCTTTCAACACTACCAAAATGTTCTTTCCTTTCCCAACCAATGGGGAAAAATAATTTGCACTTGCTGTCTGTTATTACCCCTCATTCAGTCACCAACCCACAACAATCATTTTTCAGGCAACACCACCCTTCACTAAAACTGCTCTGGAAAAGGACATTATTATAGTTACATTTAAACAAGAACTTCTAAAATACTCTTTCTGTATTTGCTACAATTTAAGCTCCAAGCTCATTGACCATTCCTTCTTACTGCCCTTCTCTCGTTTCTATCCTCCAATTTCCTAGAGTTCTCCTTAGTTTTATCGTTGACCATACTCTACGCCCTCCTAGAAATTCAATCCTTACAGTTGGCTTCAACTTCTACCCAAATATGTCAAAATCTATATACCTCTAGCCCAATTCCACCCCTTAGCTCTAGAAATCTGTAATCGGCCCATACCCACTTGTAAGGAAAAGAAATGTCCTATACTAAGAGTAGGATCTTTTTCACCAATTTTTTTCATGATATTCTGGGACAATGAAATGACACCACCATCCTCTCTATCCCCCATGTAAGTGAGCTGTGAATTAACCTAGACTACTTCTCCTTTACTGTCCATCTCTAATTTATTCATCAATTCCTGAAGATTTTACTTCCTTAGAACCTCACACATCACTACACTTTCCCACCGTTACCATGGCTACTGCTTGGTTAGGTCCTGAACATCTTTTGAAGAGTCATCCAACTAGCATCCTTTTTAGGACTAAAGTCCTCCCATCCATACTCCACACCTGCTGACCACAGCGAAGTCCGAACTCCTTCTCACAGCATCAAGGCCCAGAATTAGGTTCCTATCTACCGCTCTAAGCTTTAATCCTTACAATTCCTGACTTTCCCTAAAACACACACGCTCAGGGGACATTTATTCTTTTCTTTATTCATGTCCTTTCCCTTCATAAATTCACTTATTCATTTCCTTATTTCTATAAGTTGTAAGTATGCTGGTATGTGTTTGGATTAAACTTTCTTGTATATGCTGATATCCTTCAAGTCTTTGCTCAGCTCAAATGTCACCTTCTCAATGAAGCCTACCCTGACCTCCTATTTAATAAGACAACCTGCCGTCCATGCCCCCAATTCATTATCCCCAATCCCCTTGTCCTGCTCTGCTGCTTTTTCCCACAGCACGTATTACCTTCTCCATTAGTCTCCTATGGCAGAAATAATAAAAAATATGTAAGAGTAGTATATGGTAGGAAAATAGGGTGAACTGTGGTATTAAAAAGAAAGAAGGCAGAAGCACAGGGAAGTAAAACTTTTTAAAAAGGGGCTTTTACAAGAGAAAAGGCTAACTGCATAAATTTAACCCACCTCACTTTGATGACTCAAGTGCCTAAATAGATGGCACGGTTCTAAGTGAAACTATTTATATGGAAGCACTTACATAAAAGCTAAGCTTAATACCTTTAATGATATTAGATGGTAGTATTATTATTGGGGAAATTTTACATGTTCATTAATGAAATCAAATTAACCAGATAATGACTTTTTCATAATGAATTTTAGCAATTATTATAAAATAAGTAAATCTGTTTTAAAAGTCTATATAAATATTCAAGTGCAGAATTCTGCAATAGAACTATATTATGGAGCCATTGAGGCATCATCAACATCCACGTTCAAGCTGACACAGAGGCACAAAAACCCTGAGTCTAATTACAGTGTTGGGTAAGTTAAGGTCCTGGTGACCGTTGCACAACATAGCATAGCTTCTTTCCTTGGCTATACTCTGGCAGCAAATGTCCTGATAAAAGCTGACAACCTATCCCTAAAACAGTATTCTGAGTGTCTTTATCACCATAGTAATTACCTAAAAGCCCATTTTCTATGTGTCTGGGACTATTCTAAACACTTTACATGTTTTAAGTGATGTAATCCTTATAGCTGATCATGATGATTAACAACAGCAGGTGCTATTACCCCACTTTAAAGATGAGCAAACTTGCTTTTCCAAAGGGACAATTGCTGGTAACTGGTAGAGCTGGAATTCAAACCTAAACAAACAGGCTCCAGAATTGATAGTCTACCTCTTTAGAGCACTTGTATAGTTTGCTTAAATCCAAATACGAATAGATACTATAATATGATATGTATTTAAAAATGTGATTGCTTGCTCTGTAGCAAGCAAGATTCTGAGTGTTTCATATGTAGCAACACATTTAACCTTGACACTAATCTGAAAGCGAGATATCACCATTTTCTCCACTGTTTTCAGACTGGGAAACTGGAAGGTTAAGTACTTGCACAAAGTCACATCCCTACTATTTTTCTAATGTATCTGTCTAGCAGTGCTTCCCCCACACACTGCTTCCTTTGTTTCTTTATTCTGAGCTAGTGGTCTCATTTTGGCATTGTAATATTACGGAGTCATAATTATCTCCTCAGCATTGTATGTTCAAATACACTCCTCCCAAGGTACTGTAATTACAATGCAAGTATCTGATACTATAGATACCATTTATGAATTTAGATTTGGCATTTACCATGTGCCAGGCAGTAGGTTGGACCCAGAGAATGAAATGAAGAACACCGATAATATCCCTACACATCCTACTTACCTGGGGGAAACTAAGCAAGTAGATAGACAGGTACAAAAATCCCTAACTAAAGCACTGTGGCAAAGGAAGTGCAGTTGTCATGGAAATGCTCAGAAGGATGTCATGGTTTGGATATTTTGTTTGGTCCTGTGAAGTCTCATGTTGAAATCTGATCTCCAACATCGGAGATGGGTTCTGGTGGAAGGAGTCTGGATCCCCACGAATGGCTTGGTGCTGTCCTCATGGTCATGAGCGAGTTCTCACTCAGAGTTCCCAGGAAAACCGGTTATCGAAAAGGGCCTGGCACCTCCTCCTCTCTCTTTCCTCCTCTCTCCCATATGACGTCTGTTCCCCTTTGCCTTCCACTGTGAGTGGGAGCAGCTCGAGTCCCTCACCAGATGCAGATCCTGGCGCCACACTTCTGGTACAGCCTGCACAACCCTGAGCCAAATAAACCTCTTTTCTTTATCAATTACCCAGTATCAGTTATTCCTTTATAGCAACACAGATTAACACAAAGGACACCCTTACCCCGATTTGGGGGAGGAAATGTCTAATCTTAGCCCTTATCTTTACATAAGCTTGAAACAGCCAGATGAACAGGGAAGGGTGGGGACACAGAAATAAAGTACAGTATTCCCAAAGAAGGAAATGAATAAAGGCACAATGCCGGGAGGATGCTTTTTTTTTGTGCCCCAAACCAGCCCCCACAACCTCTATAAATTATTCCCCCATGTGAATCACTAGTCAGCTGTTAAACTACTCCATTCATCAATCCTTCTCACCTGCAGACAATGTCGTCCAACTTCAGTTTCTGCCCCACCCAACTGCCGGCAAAGTCTAGAAATTACAACAGCAGCTTAAGTCCACCCACTGAAGTTACGTAGATTTAGTTTTATTACCACTAACTGATAATTGAGCACTTCTGGGTCCAGCCCTGCACACTGTTGTGAGCATCTCCTCGCAGACTTCTTTCTACTGATCTTCAACTGTTGGTCCCCCAGACTGGACTTTTGTTTCTGTTTACCCATCTAACATAATCAACACCTGCTTGGACTGGATGCCTGCACTGGGCAAAAACCTTCCTGACTGGGGCCAAGACACATTGCCTAGTTTTTATCAGCACAGTTCCCCAGGAGGTTGAACTCTAAGATTTAAAATTTAGAGAATGATCTGCAAGTTTGGTAAGCCTAAGATATTATTGGGCATATCAAGATACAAACTTGTAATTAGAGCACAGTCAATAGTTGGTTGAACAGACAAGTTATAATACTGCAAAACTCATATGTGATAGGTAGATGGAATAAACAGTAATTTGTATTTTTTGTAAACATAACCCACAAGTAAGAAACACATTAGGGATGAAAGGTTTAAATAAACTGGAAAAAGTCTCTCTCATTAACACTGTTAATAAGTTATGTAATTAACTCTACGTTGCCAATTCAGAAACAATAGGGAAAGGCTTCAGCATTTCAAATATTTAAAGTATCTGAAAGTTCTACTAGGTACTGTTTCATTTTAATCAGACTGACACATCTGAAAACTCAAATGCAACATAGTAACAATAATAATAATAGTAGTAGAATGGCTGCCAGTCATGCAGGACTCACTATGTGCCTGCCAAGAGCTATGTTAAGAGCTTTTAGCAGACAGCTGTGGTCAACTTACCATCCATAAGTAATAGAACCCATTTTCCTACATAACAGAACTTTCATTTTGTTCAAGGTAGCAATGTGCTTATTAAAAATAACTTGCTTTTCCAGACACCCTTGCAGTTAGAGTCTTCCTGTAACAACACATCATTGATGAAATATGGATGAGTTGAGTATTTTCTAGAAAAAGTTTTCTTCTCCCAATACTGAATTCGACCCACTTCCAACAACTTTTCCTCCTCCCTCCCGTGGCTGATACGAATGCCTAAAATATGAAAGGCTGAAAATGAAGCATCTCTGTTGCCACTACTAGGACACATATGACATGTAAGAGCAACATGGTAAGGCTAAGTAACCAAAAAGCGAAGACAGCTTTGGGTCTTATCATGAACCTGCTATGCTAGTTTTAGACTATTTCATCCATGAACTTATTGCTACATCAAAAAAATAATAATAATAATGAAGCTGTATTTGGCTAAATCTCTGTAGGCATATTTACATACAATGTATCATTTGGATTTTCACTTTGCTGGATTTAGCAATATTCTTATTCTAGGAGCCTAGTAAAATAAAAATGCCCCTATACTAGTGTTTTTACTACTATGGTAGTAAGGACTAAATTTATTAAAAGACACCATTATTTCATAGCTTTCTTCTTTCTTATCATTGTACCACTCCTAATTTATTCCCATCCACTCCAGTTCTCTTTATTTCCTCCTCGCACTGGTGTGGTTGCTCATTCCTGCCTATATTTGAATAAAGCACTTACGTGTTGTGATAATCTCTAAATTCATCCAAAAGTAAATCAAGTCTTTTATCTAAAATGAAAATAACAAGCATACCAAAATTAAGTGATATGAGTTTAAATAATATAATTTCTAATCACCCAGTAATGATAATTTCTACTAATTTATCCTCAATACTCTTTCAGCATATTATCTTGTGGTACACAGTGATTTAAAAATCCTAAAATTATACCATTTTTATAGAATTGTAACTAGTATTTATTGGGTCCTTATCATGGGTCAAACACTATGCTATGTGCTTTACGTATGTTGTCTCATTCATTTTAATACCATTTATATAAACACTATTAACATGCCCAATTTTCAAGAGACTCAGAAATGTGTCAATATCACATTTCTAAGCTAGGAGTTTGGTGGAGCCAAAACTCAAACTCAGGGCATTCTGACTTTCAGACATTTTTAGGTCCTCATGGTTAGAAACACTTAAGGTCAAACACTGAAATACGTTTTTAAAAGTATATTCTAGATTTTTAATTTATATAATCATTTGATGTTAATCTGGCTTCTTTTCACATGTTTACTAAATTAAAATTACCAAATATAGGGTTGGAAGAAAAAAATTAAGCAAAAAAAAAAAAAGCAACACTTGTGTTGATCTGAAGATCAGGAAGATCAAGATTTAATTTAACACATTAAAATTCAAATCTAAAAGAAACTTTACTAGACCAAAATTAAAGTTGTCTCAAAACAGTATTATAAAAGCTAATAATGGCTCCCAGAGTAATTATGTCATTGACTTATTAGCAACTATTTAGAAGATTTACTTCAAAAATTTGCTATTGCTGTACAACTCACTTGGCATAGGCCCTTTTATAAACATTCATTATTCATGAACAGATAAGGCATAAGTATGTACATAAGCAAAGACAGAAACACAGGAAATGCTTAGTCTACTGAGCAAACATTTGGCTGGGTGAGAGTGAAAAATATAATGGAGATCACCTTAAAATGGTCAAGGCCCTCACCTGCAGACTAGAGGGGCAGTGCTCACCTCTGAGGCCCTTGCTTTCGTCTACGTTACAGCCTCCCCTCAAATAAACAGACATTTATTTTATCTGTACACGTGCCAAAAACCACACTCAGCGGAAGAATACAAAGATAAATAAGAAATGAACCCGCCCTCAATGAGCTGACAATCTGTTAACCGCTGTTGACAAAATAAGAGGGATTTAATTTATGTTGCAGCATAGTATCAGACATAAAGACAAATTAATCCACACAATAGGTTATTAAAAGTGTTAAAGACTAAGAAAGGTCTTCTGCCAATAATCCAAATTTTCATCTATCAGGGTTTGCTGTTCTTAAAGTTCCTCTCCCGTTTTAATCTGGAGCATTTACATTTTACCAACTCTCTACTATATAAAAATAGTGGCTATTATGCTTGATGACACTGGTGAGTTGTGTAACTTTCATAGTATTACAGATCTAAATCTCAAACTAGAATATTTAACTTGATTCTATATCCACAACCATTTGGAATTACAGAATTTGTCACGCTGCAGAAAAGATCATTGAAAGGGGAATACAAACAAAATGTTCACATCAGTAATATTTAATGGTTTCCTAAAATAGTAATGACATTCCTTTTCTCAAATGCTAACATTCAAAAATATACTTCGGAATAAGAAAAAAAGAACACCATCCTCATAGCATTAGAGGCTTGCTAAAATTGTCATGGCTTTTTTTAAAAAAGTAAATAATACCAAAACTTACCGACTTTACATAGTTTCAACCATTAATGTAAGTTACTCCACTTCACATTTTAAAAAGACTCCTACTACAGTGGTGGAAAAGCTGGTGAAATTTGAACAAGATTTGCAATTCAGTTAGTAGTATCGTACTGATGTGAATTTCCAGATTTTGATAATTGTACTATGGTTACGTAAATGGTAACGTCAAGGGCAGATGACTAAGGAGTATATGGTAACTTTTTGTACTATTTTAACAACTTTTCTCTAAGTCGACAATTGATTCAAAATAAAAAGTTTAAAAGAATTCCTAATTCTTTTAACAAAATTTTAGAGTAGCTGGCTGAGCAGTCCAGATGTTAACAGAACATCAAATGGATGACCGTTTCAAACACCCAAAGCTTTAGAATATCAACATATCACAGCATATACTGACTGTGTTTAATAATTAGGGCTTACTAACCTTTGATTTTTGGCAAAGGAGTAGTTTTAAAATATGGATCCATGAATGAAAAATGAAAATCTAAGTGCTACATTTGAATGTGGGAGGAAAAACATTGTATTTCATTAGTTATAAAATTCCAAGGCTCAGCTCAGTCAAAGAAATAATTAAAAAACAGATCATTCTTCTCTCTTATGATTGTAACTTTGAGAGGTAAGAAACACTTTATGGGAAAATGAGGTGGCAGAACAAAGAGACTAAAATCCTCTAAGTCATCCGCAGATATTTTTGTCAAGGTAAAACAAAGTTTTACCCCTTCATAGAATATGCATTTATGAAGCCCTCTTATGTGCTGGACACTGTAATTCATGTTACCCTGCAGAAAAAATCTAAAATGAAAAACGTTCATGAACATTTAGATACATAGCCTACTCCCAAAGCAAAGATTATTAAAATAATTGAGTTCTAAATATCTAAAAGAGATCAAATATGACTTCGCAGTAGGATATCTTTGCTATTTCCCCTTCATGAGAGTTCCAATATTTCCATGTATGAAGATAGTGAGGTTCTACTTTTATATTCCCTTATTCATTCTGAAGATACTAGCTAAGAGTTGGATTTTGTTAAGTATACATTTTCCATTGGTTTTTTTGTTTTCTATTAACACCTATCCATCCTCAAAAGGGGTGAAATGACAACTTCATGCCACATTTCCAGCTGAGCTACCCCTCAAGTAGTCTCATAGGCACTTTGAAGAAGTATAAACTTCTCAGGGTTTTCACCTCCTCCATCATCCCATAAAGTACTGCAAATTAAACACAGGTCACAAATATTCTACTTTACAATTTAGAGATTATTCACTTTAGCAGTGGTATTTATATTTCACCTATGGTCAAGAACCCGAATAGGGTCATAAAATGAACTCTCTTCCGCTATTCACCATACATCAAAACCTCAGTTCTATTAACAACCCTAACATTAAAATAATCTCTCTCTCTCTCTCTCTCTCTCACACACACACACAGAGAGAGAGAGAGAGAGAGAGAACAAGAGATCTTTATACTGCTGACAGCAATGAGACATCTCAAAAAAACAAAGATTTTTCTTATCTCCCGCACTTCAAACTTAAATGATTTATTTCCTGTTAAATATCCTAAAGATTGCCTACTTAATAAGCTAAAATAAACCCACAGTGTTTTCTGTTTAAAAAGTAGTCATTAATCTCAGCCAATTGGATAACTATAGATTCTGAGACATCCTTCATAAAGGCTAGAAGGAAGGGCTGTGCTGATGTCTGATGGGAAGCAGGATAACTGTAATTGGGTTTAGAAATGTTAATATTTATGCTAATATTTGAACTGAAAAAGAACAATAGAGAGCTAAATCTAAGCTGGGCAAAAGTGACTCGCATGCAACCCAAGATGAGTCACCATAAATTCTAGATCATAATTCCTGGAGAGACAAAGATTTGGGGGTGGGAGCACTCTGAGGGCTGTTACAGAAAAAGGAGAACTCGAGAGCTTTCAGCCAAAGAATTCAGGGAACAAGACGACAGAAAGCAGTGATGGAAAAGATACTAAGGGAGACAAGGGAAATATTTACTGGATTTTCACTCTGACCATGAGCCAAGAAAGAAAACAGATACGGAACCAAATCCAAAGAACTTGATGAGCTGGGCTTGAGCCACTGAAAGGAGAACAAGTTTGACTGTTGACTCGGGGGCTCAGAAGAAAGGACCTGGGCTCTCTAAAAATGAAGCAAGCTTAACTTGGGAATGAAACTGGCTATCACTGAAAAAGTAGAAGGAAGTAAAAATAGAGATACCTATTCACCCAATGCCTGTTAAAGTACATTCATCTATATTTTGCTGAAGTGAATTACCAGGTGGTATTTGTGATTACCCACACAGGTAAATTTCATTCTGGTATTGGCACTGACTTTCACACATCTTACAGAATCAGTCATATCACCTGATAGTTAAATGGCATTATGTTCACACCCCAGGACAGCACTGAGGTTGAAGAGGATGAGGAGAGAAACATTGGCACCCACCCCTATTAGAATAGAGATAAAAAGGTGGAGAGATGGGAAGGCCATGTACTGGCACATTAGCTACACAAAACTGAATACGTCTCTAAAGTGTTCTTTCTAACACAGCCCTTTAACTGTGGGGCCATCAACTCCAGGAAAGTAGGTTTGTTCGGGAACCTATGAGCCCAGGGTACCAACCAGGAAGCAGCACGTAACCATGTAAGACTAAAGGAACCCGATTGCTCCCATTCCCTGGCATCACTAGACTCCCTCTCTTCCACTGTTACCAGGCAGCTATGCTGAAAGCACCAGAGTACAAATTACTAAATTCCAGGGTTCAGTTACTCTGTCAGGGTGAAATGACAAAAGTGATTTTTTCCTTCTTTTTCCAAGGATAAAATACAAAGCAGATCCTGGGCTACAAGTGAGCAAACTAGAGAATGGAGTTAAAGGAGTATGAAAGAAGGGCACTCTGCTCTCCCCCATTATCTACAACGTTTGGGGGTTCATGCAGGCAGGGGTGGCTGACATTACATTCAGAAGATGAAGTTTAATAAACAAGAGGGTCCTCTCCTGTTGCATACGAACTGTTTCAAGTTCCACCGCCCTTGCAGAAAGACATCAGAAATGGTTGTGTGTTACTAACCAGTCCGAGAAGGCAGTGAGAAGGTGCTTGCAGACCCCTGAAGTCCACCATTCCCAATCTAGGGGCCCTGACAAGGATTCCCGATGACTGTGAGCCTAGAGTTAGCCAGGCCACTGAGCCTGCTCCAAGTCCACAGAGGATTCGAGCAAGCCGTCGTGTGTTCATTTCTGCACCCCTGCGTGACCACTATGAATTATTAAACCTCAACTTACACAATACAGTTTTAAACAATACCATTCCCCAGGCATACACTTCTTTTCTGACCTTAAGAAATGCAAGGTTTGTAACAACTTTTCTTTCTTTCCTCCACCGAAAATCCGAAAGACTCAGTTTTCAGTTTTAAAACATACAAACAAATTATGCTTTAGTAAGAAGCAATAACTTTATAATTTGGAAACTTTTTTAAATCAAGGACCAAAATAAACCTGTGCATTTAAAGTTTCTGGCCACTGCTCTATCAAAGCTATAAAATTAAAGGGTGGCTCCCACATTCAGGAAGCATATATTTAATGACAATAAAGATCCAAATAAAGGTATGTAAACACACTTTAGATATCTGTAAGTTTACCCAACAAATTTTAGCTATGAAAAATGAACACATTTAAACTTTTCTGGAAGCTAGAAGAGTAAGGATAGAAGTAGTTATTAGATATGAAATTTTCATCCAATCCGATTTTGAGGCCCCACTCAGATATAAAGATTATTTTTACAAATAAAAATTAAGATATGGTTTTCAAATATTATTTCAAAAATGACTTCTAATTTACCAATATAGAAATTTTATGAGTAGAGAAAGTTCTGACTCATTAAGCAATATATCAAAATTTTAAAATAAGAGGTTAACAAATACAAAGACACTTACCTAGTATGTTATGAACTCACATTTCTGAATGGTATAATTGGCAACTTCTACAAACCATCCCTTTCATTTCAAGTGTAGGATCTGTTAGAATTCTGCTCTTGTAAGTTGATTGCTTGCTTTCTATATTGTTTCTATCGTGTTTCATATACAGAAACTAGCTAATGTAAGAATGACAAGGTAACCCAAAACACCCAAACAACCACTAAGTCACCAACACTCAGACACACACCCTCAACACAGTAGGAAAAAAATAAAAATAAAATATGAATTGTTACCCCATAGTGTGTGGGCAAAACACCCACGATGTTGACATATAAATCTTAAACACAAGTGGAGGCATTTGACCAACTGACACCACCACTCACCAGTCTGGTTCTACACCTACTTTCAAAACCACTGTGTTCCAGAAGCTGAGACTATTGTTTTATTTCCCATTCATCAAGTCACTGAAACAAAAAGACCCAGTAAGAAATCCATAAAAGGACAATTCTGCATCACTCTCTTTTCACTGCCCATATTGTAGGTTGTATCTGTAACTACAAAGAGCCCACTAAATGTACTTTTCTACTCTTTCCTCCAAATGCCATAATAAAATCAAGAGGAGACAATAAAAACTATACCTATCATTTCAGCCTCTTCCTTGGCAGTCTAATGTCTCTCCAAAGAGAATTTTGTGAAGTGCTTCCCACCGATTTTCAATCCATCAGTTAAGAAGAACCCTTTCAAAACTTGCTTTCTGAAGAGGATATGAATAAAACCAAGGTGAGAAAGATAATATGACATTCAAAAAAAAAATCTGATACTTATCCTTAAGAATTACTCTTATAGACAGAAATAAAATGCTACCTTCAATCTTAATTTTCTGTATTTCCTCAAATAGCCTAGACAAACATCCACATGAACTGGAATAATCAGTAAGTTCTGGAAATTAAGACAGCTCATAGTGGTTTTCTACTTTAATTTTGCCTACAAACTTCCCATACATTTGACAAAAATCAAAAATTATAAACATAATATCAAAGCCCTTATCACAATTCGTTTTATACAGCAATACTAGAGGCCCAGAAGACAAAATATACAGTTAAATTCCAATATTTATTATTTTGGGAAAGTGAGATGGTTTTGATATTATCTTAAGAGGCAATTACTCACTTTGTGGTCTAGGTTTTCCTATCTACCTTTCTTGATTGCACAGGAAAAAGACTAGAATGTGGAACCTCATTCCTTACCAATTTGGTCCCTGAACCTACACGAGTCCCTGCCATCCTTCTCACTGGCATTTCCAATGGAGCTTAAAGTTAACTTTTTTGGCCTTATGCCTTATTTTGTTTTGTTTTGTTACTCTGGGTTTTATTTTCCTTTAGTGTTTTACTTTATGCAACATTTCCTGAGAAGTCAGAACAACTACAGACGTCGTTTGTCTTAACCAATGTTACAGAACAAAAGAGAACAAGGAGTATATAAAATATTAATATTTATCATTTGTGTTTGAGATAAATATGTTAATTACCCTAATTTGATCACTATACATTATATGTATCAACATCACTGTACCCCATAAATATGTACAATTATTATATACCAATAAAAATAAAATTTTAAAATACAAAAAAGTTAATATTTAAACTTCTTCCACAAATTACAACAGATTCAAAAGAAAGGTAAAAATGTGGTTTGTGTTCAGGACCAAAAAAATCTTAACCATATCACAGTTTTATGTTTGGACAATAAACTACCCAAGAGCGTCTTAAAAGTAATCTCAAGATAATAAAACAGCAACACAAACATACATGGACATTCAATCTAAGTGAAAAGTAGAATCTAACTCAATGTCTTCAGAAAGATTTAAAAATAAGTAAAATTCATAAAAATAAAAAAGTTAAAAGGCTTCCCTGCAATTATGGCTATGATGGAGTTGGCACAGCATGGTTTTAACCACACAAAAGATTAATATTTATTTTCAACAAATGTAGCTAGAATAATGTTATTATATCCCCTCCTTTTTTTACTAGGAGCATGCTGATTGAAATAGATTCATTTATCTAAGCTGACAGCTAGACAAAACTATATTGCGAATATTTTTTATCTCTGATTAAATAAGAACTTAGCAACATCTGGTTTGCTACAACAATTACCCAAAATTATCCAAAATAAGTTTTTTTAATATGTTTAAACATGTCACAATGTCTTTAACACTGCTTAATACACTATTCAGAAAAATAAGTTAGTAAGAGTTTAAGCACAGACGTATTAATTCTAATCAGACTAAAAAACACAGGAAAAATACAAATTCACTTTTACAGCAGTTAGGATTATAAATAAAATCATATACTTGATTACCCAGAACAAAAATTTTATAGAGTTTTTATGTTCTTTTAAAAAATCCTTTCAGCTATCAAGTTTAAAAATGTATCTATTTTACATACTATACAGAACAAAGAATATCTTATATTGAAATAGCAGTTCTTCAAGAGGACATAAATATTGACATCATATTACAAGCCTACCTTGGAAGGGGAAGTTCTCACAGGCCAAGTATAAAGAGGTACCAAGTCCTAGTTCATATCCGTATGTGCAGGTACTTTCAGAATACCTACCTGGCTTCAAACTACTCTTGAAAACAATTCTATTTCATTATGTATGTTAAATGTATAATTTTTCCCACAGTGTCCAATAAAGTTGCTAAATGTTACTTAATTATAATCCCTAATTATTTTATAACATGTTTACAAAACTGTATTCCAGTCAACATAAGAGATTTTTCAGGATAAACAGGCCAAGCATGGTGGCTCATGCCTGTAATCCTAGCACTTTGGGAGGCTGAGGCAGGAGGATTGCTTGAGCCCAGGAGTTCAGGACCAGCCTGAGCAAGAGCAAAACCCCAGCTGTACAAAAAAAAAAAAAAAGTTAAAGAAAAGAAAAATTAGCCAGGCATAGTGGTTCGTACCTGTATGCCCAACTATTCGAGGCTGAGGCAGGATTGCTTGAGCGATTATCCAGTTTGATGTTGCAGTGAGCTACGATGATGCCACTGTACTCCAGCTTGAGTGACAAAAAAAAAAAATGCTGAGCTCATACCCTGTCTTCGGTCACATATTTTTTTGCAACAGTAACAGTGAAATTATTTTCTGAAATTGGTACTTTTAAGATAATTTTCTTCAAATGCTAAAAATAGTTGACTTGGGGGAAATGCACATTGGGGAAAGAGGAAGACTATGTCTGCCCTAAAACACTAAGTAAACTAACTGTATTTTATACTCCATATGCATTTTGTATATATGCCTACTAAATGTGGGTATTAGAAATAAGTCATAAAGCTACTTTGGGCATGCTTATCTGACAGTGCCTGTAAGTATTCAGGCTTCCATTTGTATTCCACAAATTGCTAGACAATCATTCCTTTCAGAATAAATCAGAGATAAAAAAAAGATAGTATGGTTTACATGAAGTAACATGACAGAATGATTCCAAATGGAAGGCCATGAAGATTTAAAGCAACAGATATAAAATGTAATGTCAATCTTGCAAAAACATCAGGAACAAAGGAGAAAAAAAGGAAATGGCTGGAATCACTGTGTTCCATTTTTGTACATGAAGCACTAATTTTTCCCATCTGACTCTCATATATATAATGACCAAACCTTATGGGAGTGCATTATAGTACATGAATAAACTTAACTCTCATAATCCCCCTCTGAAATAGACATAAGCGGCCCTAGGATAGAGAGTAAACTGAGACTTTGGAAATGACCCAAGGTCACACCGCTATTATATGGCAGTCCCATAGTTTAAGCTAAGGGTCATCAGACTCTAAAGTTCATGTTTTAAATCACTAAGTATTATGACACAACCAAGTTATTAGTTTGTGCTATTGACTTTATAAACTATACATGACACATTTTGCATCTGAGGTGACTCTAACATACCATGCTCCCCCATCTTTAAAAAACTCAAACCTCATTTACGTAATCAGGTACTCCAGGTTTTTAAAAGACTAAAAGTATTTCCAACCATCAATGAATTTATATTTTCACAGAGGTATAAAACAAGAGAAATAATCAAAAGCCATGGCAGAATGTCATAAATGCCGTAAGAGACATATAACAAAGAGTAATGGGGAGTTAGAGAACAGAATACAAGGGAAAAGTAAAATATTTAGAACATTAATGAAAAAGCATAGAAGCTGAAATAGCTTAGAAGTTCATAAATAATATAGACAACTTTCTGGCATTTGTCACTCAGAATATCAAACCATTGTAATAAGAAAAATGTACTACTGTATTTTTAGGTATCATTAAAATAAGAATTCTTTGATTTCAATAAGAGGATTTATAAATAAACCACCACTTTAACCAAAATGAAAGATCTTTGTGGTTTGAAACCTCAATTAAATGCAGTTTCAACATGTGACTTTTTTATGTAGCATGAAAAATACAAACATATTAAAATTTCCAGTTATATTACAGATCTTCAGAGAATGGATTTTAACTTTCAGGGGGAAAAAAAAACAACATCTGACTAAGCAATGGGATACAGCATTACAATTAGAACAGTATATTACAGATGTGTATCAGTAGAAAAACAGTAACAAGTTCAGATGAGGTCGTTTAAGAAACGATCACCATCTCACTTAGATCCTCAGGGTCTTTGTAATCAAATTAGAGTACAGCATATTAGAGTTGAAAGGATATTATTGAACGCAGACCTCTTCTTTACACATCAATGGAGACCAGAAAGGACCAGGACCTGTCCTACGGTGCCCAGCTGAAAAGCAGCAGTAGGACTCTCATCTAACTAGTCTCTCCACATCCCCTCTTGATGCCTCCTCCAATTACATCTACACAGAGCAGCCAACATAATGTTTTTAAAATGAAACTCTGATCTTGTTATTACCCTGCTTAAAAACCTTTAATGACTTCCCATTGCTCTTAAGTCCAAAATCCTTACCTTAATACTACAAATTCTGGAATCCTACTTCCTAGTCAGATTTCACAACACTTGTTCTCTCAGTTCTTATGTTCCAGCTACTCTGAACTCTCAGTTCCTCACATGAACCGAGCTCCTTCTTTCTCTAGGTCTTGAGACAGGAGGTTCCCTTCCTTCAGGAAGGCTACCTACCTATCTGCTTGGTCAATTCTGAAGGATCCTCCAGTGCTAGCAGGATCAGAAAACATTCTCTGACCTAGACTGCCTGAGATTCCTGGGTCAAATGCTTTAGTAAAATGCAGTATTTTTTCTTTTTAATATTCATCCCAATTGTGTTTAATTTTGTCACATAGGAAGCACTCAGTAAAATTTGTTAATACAAAGGTTAATGATTCTAAATATAATACCTTCTACTATAGTATTCTTCCTCTATTAAAAACTTCATTCCACTAAGGTAATTTTCCTAAATCACTTATTACCACTTATTTATCATTTTGCCCCAAGACTTCTAAACTAAGATCATTTTTTCTAGAATCTACTTCACTATTTTACTAATATTAAGTGATTTGCTCTAAATAATAAAATCAGCTTATCATCACAAACTGTGGAAAGCCCCCTAAAATTCAAATGACAACCTTAATCCTAGTAGTGGAAAGATGACAGTTTACAATGTCTTTATTAAATGACAATACCACATTTCTCTTATTTGTTTTCCAGATTGATATTTTATTGCTGTTCCTTGACAAGTAGAGTAGTAACTCTAGCACTGTCCAACTTTAGCACTGGTGTTCCTAAGGTTCCTCCATTTCTACAGTTCCTCAGAGCCAAAAAGATGCCAGATACTTAGTAAGTCTATGAAGATGGGGAGAAATAAGGGTAAGGATGAGTAGAAACCAATCTTCCGTAGTAAAAATCAACCAGTCACAATATACACAGATAAACATCTACAAAACTAAACTATGAAATCTTGATTTCAATGTTTTAAAGATCTTAAGTATTCCCTCTCATCTCAAATCTGCATTGCCTGACCATTGCTTATGATTAATGCAGTTTATTGTATGACATTCTGAAATTTAACATTACAGCTAGACAACTGATATTAAAACATTCTCAGCCAGGCACAGCAGCACACGCCTATAATCCTAGCACTCTGGGAGGCCACGGTTGGACGATTGCTTGAGGTCAAGAGTTCAAGACCAGCATTAGCAAGAGCAAGACCTTGTCTCTACCAAAAAAAAAAAAAAGGAAAGAAAGAATAAGAAAGAAAAATTAGCTAGGCATGGTGGTGCACGCCTGTAGTTCTAGCCACGCAGGAGGCTAAGGCAGGAAGATTGCTTGAGCCCAGGAGTTTGAGGTTGCAGTGAGCTATGATGACACCAGTGCACTCTAGCCCAGGAGACAGAGACAAAGCAAGACCCTGGCCCACCAAAAAAAAAAAAAAAAAACTCTACGTTAACTCACTTTCTCTGTAAAATGAATACTTCAGATTTGTTGTCCCTATGGCCAAATCAAGGTAACAATGCTCAATTTCCTCCCCTTACTCAGCTCTGTTAACCACCTCCACTAGAACATGCTTGGGTGTGTGATGAGTGCGTCTGATGACAGAATGTGAAGAGAGCACATTCTCTAGGGCTGCCTAGTCGACCTTCCTGTCTTAGTTCAAATGCCCCTTGTGCTGCGAGGTCTTTCCAGATTTCACTTACCTCCCAATTGAGACAAATTCTGATTCTCTGCTAAACTCTCATGGTATCCTGGACTTGCTTTGTGTAGCACTTAGCCACAATTTTAACTAAATAATTAATGACAAATACATTGCTCAATTCCTCTTTATTTCCATGATTTTGCAAGTGCCATAAAATCAGAGGTTCTCTCTGCCATGTCGTGCTTCACATCCGTAGCACCCTGCAGCCATCTGGTGCTAACAAATATACAGTGAACGATAAAATTGGTGAATTAATGAAGCTAGTCTTTTGAGAACTACAGAAAATAACAGAACAATTTGGAGGCCCACTTAAGAAAAATTATCAGCTTCAACAGATTAACGAAAAAAATTAACACAAGTAATAAAATTAAGCATATACATAAATCTAGACAGTGTGCTGTATGTTCTATGTACATTATACCATTTAATCCTCACACTAACTCTAAAAGGTAAGTATTTTTATCCCTCTTTCACACATGAGGAAACTCAGGCATGGACTGGTAAAGAAACATTTCCAGTGTCACACAGACAGAAGGTTTGTAACAATGCTTTTCTGTTCCCAAAATTATGCTCTTTCTACTTTTCCTCTTTGGTTTTTTCATATAAATATTTTTATTATTGTAGTTTGTATTCTCTACATGTGTTTATTACTTTCACTAAAAATCATTTGAACAACATAGAACTAAATACAATTTAATGCTTAAGACTTATAATTTGTGATAATTTAATGTAAAAAATTGAGCCATGTGAAAAAAAGGAGTAAAGGGGGAATACTGAGTATTTGATACTCAGTGTGTACACTTCTGCTTTATAAATGAAGAGATATTGGAACTCTGTTCATGTAACAGTACTGTGAGCCCAAAGCTCTGAATTGAGAATGTATTTAATGTAAACCTAAGGAAAACAAAGTTGATATAAGAAACTGCATCAAATCCTAAAATGATTTATTGTGAAACAACTTATAATACCCTTAATAATCATATTAATTAATATAATTAACATCCTAAATATTTGAAAAGAAACTTACCAGAGCCCTTAACAGCTTAACAGTTATAAAGAATGCAGAATATCTTCACTATGTCACTTTTTTAAACCATTACCAAGAATATATTTTATCTTTTTTAAATATGCTATTACAACACATAATACTATGCCTTAGCTCTTAAGGATAAAATGTGAAAATTCTTATAAAATCAACTACTTATTACAAGGGTTTTTTTTTTTTTTTTTGAAAGTTTAACCTGCAAGCAGAGATATGTTATTTTAATGAGTTTTACCATTTTATTTTATCTCATGGATGTGTTAGAGAGAAAGGATCCTCCCCACTCTATCCCCTGTTTATAGATTACATAGACCTGTAGAAGTTGTATGATAAATTTGATACAGCTAGAAAGTGACAATATCATGCCTAAGTCCGAAATGAGGACTCTCAACTGCACGACTGAGAAATTTCTCAACAGAAGGCAGCATGCAATACAAACCTGCCATCTCACTTTGGGCAAGTCACTTCAACTCTTGATAACTTAATATTTTTTAAGGAAACTAAAGTGTGGAAGGGTGTGCCTCGTAAGATCCCTTCTATGCCTTTATTACTCCACGTGCACGTACAGAGCAATTTTCAATGGCAGTTAAATTTATCTTGCAACAGTAACCTCAAAAACTGCTTTCATGTTCACTTGTTTCTTCTAGGTCCATAAAGCACATTCATGCAGTTATACAATCATTTATTTATCAAGCATTAAACTCCGTCCCATAAATATGTTCTGGTGCAGGTTTAAACAAAATATAGATAGTGAAAGTAGACGAGGTTTACACTGTGACTGCTAGAAATGAACCTTAAATATGTGTCTTTACAATTGGCAGAAGTCACAAAGATGCTGTTTAAATCAAATAGAACTGTTAATCCCCCAGACCAAAGAATCAACTAATGAAATCTGATTCAGTAGGTCCTGGCATTACTGGGAAAATGGTAAAAATTTGCATCATCCACCTGCTGTCTTACTCTTTAGTTTTACTTAAGCACTACTGAACACCTCACATTTTGCATCTTATTCTTATGGACAGATCTCTGACCTTATACCTAGCAAAACTTGTGTTCATGTTTACTCATTATAAGCCATAATGTTCTGTTTAATTACTTGTCTTCACTGACCTGTTTCATTTTATAGACAAACTTCATTTACTTTAAATTGGTTTACTGACAATTTACTCCTACTTTTCATGCTTAAATTTTAGAATAATCCTAATCATCAATTTTCTTGTTCCATAAGAGATGTGGTAAAAGACAGTTTTGTTAAGTTGATGCTTTAGATGAACGGAAGACAGTAGAGGTCCATTCAGAGCAGAGCACGAAACAAAGTAAGTTTATGGGGACATTAATTAGATGGTGGACTTAATTCTTCATGAATCAGATTCATTGTATGGTTTTGTCTTAATATTGAGTTAAATCCAAAGATATAAGGCAAAGCTATATATAAATATTAATAGCCAGTAAATTTCCATTTATTATTATTGACCATTTTACTGACCTCAGCTTTTATATATTGGTGTATATATAACAGAGTTAGCAATACTAAAGAATTACCAAAAAGTTAGTAAAAATTTACTAACTTTACTAACTATATATAACCAATAGTTAGTAACTACAAACTACACATAACTTAAAGTTAGCATTTATTAAGAATGGTTTTCCAAAAAGTTTGGAAGACCAATTATACAGAGGGCAAAGGTGCATCTGGATCACTGTAACCAAGTAGAAAAAGTCAAACAATCATTTACTCTTTGACCTAGTAATTGTACTTCAATGAATCTGTGCTATAGAAACAAACAGAGAATGGGCCAAGGTTTCAGCACTTACGCATTCCTGTGACACCATTTATCCTAGCAAAAAATGACAATTCATGTAAGAGAATGTTTAAATAAACCACAGTGTATTGACACCATGAAATATTTTACAATATTAAAATGAAACATTCAAAAATTAATGGTTTAGGAAATTAAAATTATACAAATGATATACAGTTTAATCTCAATTCCATTAGAACACACACAGTACAGGTGTGGATAACATGGCAAAAGTATGAAATAATTTCTGTGAACAATACAGTATACCACTATATTATGATATATTGAGTGAATTCTGTTTTAATTTTATGTGTCTCTATATTTCAAAGGTGTTCAATATAAGCATGTACTATAATCAGAAAAAGATTTAAATATGATCTTCAGAATGTACAATTAGCTATGTTGGGAAGAATGAGTGGGAATCAAAATTCAGCCATTACTAGCACCCAACTAGAATCAAAAAAGCATACATAAATGACATACATTTCGACAGTAGCAAAAATTCTTTCCTAAATAGCATCTACCAAGCTAAGAGAGAATAGCAGGCAAGGAATTAAACACAGCACGACTACTAAAACCAAGCATATGGACTAGCACAATGTCCTCTGACATTGCTACTGTGAGTCCCTCAGATTGTTCATTCATTTGTAATGAACTAGGTTAACTTCTCACTTACAAATCTAATGCTTTCTTTCATAACCCATTACGTTTTTTTGTTTTTGTTGCTCTATCCTCATCATCCCCTAAATTCAAGAAAACACACACACACATCCCACTGCTATCTCACTATCATCTATTATTCAAGAAAGGTTTCATTGAATTCATGTCTGCTCAGAGGCTCTAAGCAAATTTCATTTCTGAACACTACTGTCTACAGCCCAGCAGGCTATTTCACCAAGATAAGATCACACATTTAATCAAATGCACCAGAAAAAGAAATACTTGCAAAGTTTGCTTAATAACGTCAAATCATAAAAATACAATGTTGTCAGCACACTAATTTTTAGTGCTCTTTCTTAAGAATTTGCAAGAATAAGGAAGGTCACTGTACATGGAAGTTCTTCTAATTAAGATTTCTATTAACCTTTAAAAATCTCCCAAATTATCTTCTTATGTTACTCCTTATACTGAGCTGATACTTGAATATGAAAACTCAACATAACTTTGTTTTGCATAAATGTAAAAAGAAAAACAATTTAGGAGGATCTTAAAGTTACACAAATAGCTTTGAAGTACAACTTTTTCTCAGCTAGTCAAGTGTCAGCATTAAACAGTAACCAGACTTTTTTGTAACAATGGATCTATATTAGACAGCTGTCATTTGAATAACGTTTTTATTGGATACCACGAAATGTATCTTCATGGGGTTCTTTAAGCAACTACAAAGTTACCCATGCTCAATTATTTGAAATACCCTGGTTGAGGTAGTTTTGAACTGTCTGCTTCTAAACAAGTTTACTTGAATAACATATTCCCAACAGAAGCATGACAAAATGAGTACACTAGCAAGCGTAAAATAGCTGTATGTCTCAAACAGATGGATACATATCTATAAACCCATTTTTTCTGCTTTTATTTCTATTTGCATTTGTTTTATGCTGTATTTATTTTCAGGAATTAAGTTTATTTCTTCAGTTTCTGCTCAGACTTTTTCTTCTTTGTACTCTCCACTTCTGGTTTAGGAACAATTTGTTCCTTTTCAGTAAGGACCATCTTAATGCAGCCAGTGAAGCTCATACATGAGTTAATTCAACCATGAGCACTGTCAGATGGCACACTTGGAGATTTTGCTCACCTAGACATACTGAATGGGTAGATAATCTACATTTAAAACTGTAAGATCAGCATTGTTCTCTGCATTTGCAATCATGTGCAGAAAAAAATCCAATACCCTTTGTACCGCCAAACCTGTGTTCAGCTCCCCCGTTTGGCACTGTATAATGGCAACCCCACCAACACAGGATGGAAGGCAGAGTCTGTAAAGGGACATCTTTCAGAGATATTTGGTGGCTTTTCACACATGCAGAACCTTGATGACTTGGGAAGTTTCATAGATGACTTGGGTGCCCCTGAAGTGAACATGAAGATTTGAACCCCTTAATTTGCATGATGTCACTGGGTTTTCTTGGTCAAGTAAGTAGGGAACCATTTTCCACGATCACTTTGGCAGCTTACAGGAAGAGAGCAAACCCATTTTTAATCGATTTTCCTTTCCAGTTCCTCCTAATGCCTGATTTATCTCAGTTAATAAAGGATTACCACAGTAGACATTAGATATTATCAGGACTTCTTTCTTTTTCTGTGAACAATCTCTCTTGAGACTTTTCTTCTTCAAGCTATCTGTCCATCCACAGAGGAATTGCAATTATCCTTACTGACTCCACTAAGCTGGTGATAGTAGTTTGGTGTCAAGCCGAGTACCTAATTTGTAATGTGGCAAAAGGGAAAGAATCCAACAGTCAGAAATGGAAAAGTGGTAGGCTTGGTAGGTGTAAGCAATGAATACCACTAGGCTTTTGCTTCAAAGTGCTAATTTTTTTCTGATACCTGGGAAAACCTCCCTCCTTCCCCAGGAATCTTTAAGTGAGAAACACAATAACTTTCCAGTAAGTTAATCATGTCAGCTGAAAGCTACCTGGAGGAATCTTGGGAATTAGAAGAGAAATAATGAATACACACATCCATTCTACTAAATCTTTTAAGTTGAATTTAAGTACATATAACAATTGAGATACTATCATAAAATTTGTACCATTTTGGAATGACTATAAAATAGTATTTAACTGTCATGCATAAAAATTATTGAAAATGAAAGTGAAATTTAATTGAAATTGCCTAAAACTCAAAAGATGATTGTATATTATTTTAAAAGAAAATGGCCACCTAAGCTCTTCTTGCAAAGTCAACTATAGTTAATATGGTTATAACTCACTGGACATTCTCAACTGAACATTTAAAGCCGATATAAAGGAGAAAGTCCACAGATACACACATGCCTTGTGTTAACACAAAACTATTTCTCAATAGGTTCTTTGTCCATTCCTTGAAGTCACGATCAGTATTCTGAATCAGGGTTCAAACACCAACCATCAGCCCTTGACAAATCAAGAACACTGAAAATCGGAAAAAACAAAAGGTGTTAATGAAAACCAGTTGAATCCTTCTACTCTTGCCAGAAATAAAATCTCATACAAAAAAACGACCGTAAGTCAAGACCATTTCCTCTTATCCAAAAGTCTTTGGAAGAGCTCTGAGTAAAGGCAAAGGGGGGAGGGGGAACCCAAAACAAAATAAAACAGGAGGCTGTTGAAAAACCTCTTACAGGGTCAGCATCAATGGAATGCATTTTAGTATTCAGGTTACCCGCCCATGCAGAACATCAAAAACTGGGCTTGAGTCTCTCCCCTATTCTCACAGGCTCAGACTACTGTGGAGCCACTGGGGCTGTCCTGAATAGTAACACACTCTGCCTCTGCGGGATGCGTAAACATCAACACAAGCTGATGGGGGGGGGGGTGTCATTTATCCGTGGCTTTCATTGTCTTGAGTCATACTTTAAAACACTTAAGTCTGGTACAACTTAGCAAGTCAGTTTTCAACGTGCAGTTTATTTTTTTTATTCATTTTTACCACCTACTATGTTGTACCCTATCCTTTCTAATACACATGCTGGATAATTATAGGTAAAGTCACACATCTTAATAGCATCTCTTATTGGCAACTGCCACTGAAATACAGATGTTAATTCTAACATTTGGACTTATCTATGAGACTTTCAATACTTCTAATATTTAAAGCAATTTGGGGATCTGAATTGTATGGGTTTATCTGCATTTATAGCAATCTTACGAGGACTTGAAATTTGGGACTATAAATCTTTTAAAAATATGAGCATCTTTAAATCTTGCAAGTTATAGTGATGACTTGATTTGGTTACAACATGAGAGAAGATTCTCATGTAGTTAAAGCTTAATAAGCTGTTGACACCATGTGAAAAGATGATCGAGTGTTTAATTTAAAATGTCTTAAGTGAAATTGTTACTTTCATTTTATACCTGATTTAAAGCCCATCTTTAGACACAATCGTTGGTGGTTGTCAAAAATATATTTCTGTCAGGATTATGATTTTTGGTGGGAAATTAGTAGCAGAGCCTAACGTATATTTAAGATTAAGTCGAACAGCTCAAAAGTAAGTACTTAAAAGGTTAAAAAATAAGAGAGGTAAAGAACATAGGAGAGACAAAAGACACAAAATCTTTCTCAATCACCTAAGAAACTGCTATCGATATTCATAACCCATCAAAAACTCTTCAATTAAGAAAATGATTTGATTTAGCTAAATATTCTTCACAATATCACACAAGAACATTTCTAGTAATACTATGACTAATAACAGGTACCTACCATGCATTAAATACTCACGCTACCAGGTACTGTTATAGTTAGTTACTTCCTGTTCCTCACCCCAAACAGGTAATGTGGATTTTATTACCTTTATTTTACAGACACAGATGATAGACCTAGAAACTTGCCCATTTGAGATTGTATTCAAGTCACTCAGTCCAAAGGTCATGTCTGAGAAGTTCACAGTTAAGAACAGTGCCCAGCTATGCCCATCTATGGAGGACAATTTAGTTTCTAAAACACTGAGTCAGGATTAACCAAAGTGCTGGAGTAGCTTAAGTGCTACAGTACTAATTTCCTAACGACAGGCCTGGGTCAGAAATTATAACTAGACATAGACTACACCCCCAAAACGTATATAATATGTAAATACATCTAGAACTAAAGTTTTCAGTCATCAAAGCACCATTCACAAGTATTATAGTTCTCCAGTTAAACTTCAGCCATCTAGTAAAGGTAATCTGCATGTGGAGCTTCTTCTACTAGTTAGGCCCATCACCACTCACAAACAGACTGAACTACAGTGTGTAATTACCCCAAGGATCCTTTTCACTGAAAATGGCCTGTTGTGGTGCTTAGATAGTGATTAACAGATTAAGAGTGTAGTGAGTTGTCTTGATATCACTTCAGAAAAGTGATATCCTCCCTAATAATTCCCAAGATACATAAATATTCAATTAGGGTCTTTGAAATCTAGTTTTAATTGGGCATTCATACTCGCTACCCAACTTCAAACTTAGCTCAAGCTAACAAAAGGTGTTTTATTAATTCTTCCTGTATAAAAATGCCAATAACCCTTCATGAGTTTTAAAGTGCAAGTGTAAAATAAAACCCCGATTATCTCTTACATGAAACTTTTAAATTTACTAACATTTTAAGACGTACTCTTATAAAGTAATCATGTGAAACATAATTGCCTATCTGAATCACATGGGGAATTGGTGAAAGTTTCCCAGGACCCTCATGAGACCTAATAATGATAATAATGATAATAATGACAGCAGCAATGACTACATTCTTGTTATTATGTACCAGGAACTGTTTTAAGCACTTTGTATACATTTACCCATTAAATCTTTACAATAATCTGCAAATTAAGTAAAATTGTTAAACCTATTAAACTATATCAGGAAATTGAGGCTTAGAGAGATCAAGAATCTTGTCCAAAATCAAGTAAGTTATTAAACCTAGGCAAACACACTCCAGAGTCTCTGTCTCTTCACCTCTACACCATTCCACTTTTCTAGATATCAGAATATCTAGACCTGGGGCCTAGTTTTTAAATTTTCTCCTGGTCTCCTCTACAGCCATCCCAGAGCAATCAGCAGATCAGGCTAACGATCTGCACCTTTAAAGTTTCCATTTCACTAAATGGGGACCAAAAAACTAAACAAACTTTCCACACTGGATTTTTAGGAAACAAAATAATAAAAATGCCAAAAAACTAATAAATCAAAGATCAAAAAAAAAACCCCAACCTGCCTATGTCTTTTTAAAGCTCGAACATCTAAGATGTTGTCCCATCGTAGATGGCTCCTTGTGTGGTCAGATGGATGACATTTCTGTGTACAAGGAGGCAAACCTTGAAAAGGTCTACTTAAGCAGTTCTCGAACTTCCTGGTCCCAGGACTCTTTTATACTCTTAAAAATTAATGACCTAAAATGAACTTTGGTTATGTTGTCTGTAACCATCAACATGTATCAGTAAACTGGGAAAATTCTAAAACACAAGAACACACAAGCCCACATGCCATAAGCAATCAAAGCAATGATGTCATCAGATTATTTATCTTCTAGAATTTTCCACCATACACTTCTTAAAGAATCAGTGAAAGGCAAATAATGTCTCTGTATTATGAAAATGTTTTCTTTTCACAGATCCTCTCAAAGTGTGTCAGAGATCACAGAGTTTTCCAGAACACACTTTGAGAACACTGATGTAAGAGCATTATCTGCTCTACAAAATAACTGACATAGAAGTTTTACCAGACAGAACTATTCAGTTGGGTGATTTATTTTTCCATCTCGAAGATAGTTTTGAAAATAAGTAGGATTACAATTCACAGTATTCCATTTAAAGTCTTCAATAATATGGATCAAATTTTAACTTCTAATATCAGTAAGTAATCACTCTTATGAAAGCATTCATTAAAACCAAGTTGTTTTAAATATCAATAGCAATAGATGATTTATTAAGATCTACAGAATATGTTATAATACAATACAGAAACAACTGGCTCCTTTCACCCACCCCTCTCAAAATAAATAGAGATGTTCAATTAATTCAGAGTGGGACTGCTAATTTTTTTCTTCTGTTTTGTACTTGTGAATGAATGAGCACGTTTCACAATTCTAAGACAAAAATTACACCTGGTTACTTATGCAGTAGTAGAATTTATTTCACTGGGCCATATTGACTCTCAAACCAGGGTAACGACATTAAAGAGTTTGGTGAAAAACCTGCATGTCTTAGGATTCATAAATGCTATTTCAAGGCATGCTCAGACTACATTATCAAATGTCAATAAACATCAATATCGAAATTACAGTGTATGAAAAATCTGGATTTGTCTCTCCATTGATCAACAACTCCCTAATGACCCCCACCCCTTCCCATACACACACACACACACAGAAAGAAAAGAAAAATGTCAGGAGGACCTTCCACACTTCAAAGTTATTTTTTATTATAAAATAGAATATTCAATAAAGAAATGCATTTGTGTATAAAAGAAAAAGACATAAATGCAATAGTAATCTAAGTGTAAATATGTCCTTGAGGGCAAACAAAAGCTAAATTACAATATAGCCTCAGTCTTTAGGGTTCCTCCCTAAGTGAGCAAATGCATATTTTGAATGTAATGCAAATCTAAGAAACAGAAGGCAAAATAGCCATTTGCCAAACTTAAGAATCATCTCCCTTTAATTCCAAATGCTCTAAGCCATTCACAGCATGCTAAATTAAGGCTGCACACCATTTCATAAAATCACTGATCCTAAATATGAAAATCACAATCAGCTTCCCTTGCTGATTTTTGGGCCAAAATGCCCCACTTCTAACAGTAACTGTCACTTCTACTTGGCAGCCCTTTTCAAAGAGAGTTTCAACCAATGCCTTAAGTGGTCCAAATCAAATCTGAAAAACAATTCAGTTTTGCATTATATTATTAATATTTGACTAACTTAAATCCTTGTGATTTTATAGTCTTTTTTATCTGCTATTTATTATTCTCTTGGATATACCTCACAGAAGAATCAAAGGTAAATCAAGTCCATAAAAGAAAAAATTTGCCTTTCCTAATTGGTAGAAACAATGCCAGGCACAGTAGCCGCAGCCAGTAAGTACCATACTTGGTATTATTCCCTGTGGAAAGGAGTATTTAAATCTACAAAATTTAAGAAGATCATAATTAAGGAAGTCATTTCTGAAAGACTTTCCATTCATATTTTTGAGGAGGGCTTTCAGTCTGAGGGATAATCACACCAAGCAACCTAAAATAAGACATCAAAAGCATTTACCCATCAGGCAAATAACAAGTTGGCATATCATTCATCAGGCCAGGGATGCCTGATGCAACCTAACATCTCTATCTAAAAAAAAATAAATAAATAAAAAAAAATAAAAAAATAAAAAATTAAATAGTTTACATAAACCTTTGTATTAATCATTCCTCCTACTCTGAGTTTGTAGAACTAGTCCAGTCAACCGTATACACCAATGGAGCAGGTTATTGAACATTTAGTGATAAAGGAGTGCTGTAGAATGACATTCAAACCCTCTGACACATTCACCTTCAGCTAAAGACAGCACAAACACTGACAGACACAGTTCTAATGACATCAGGACCTGTGGAATGTATGACTGCTAGGAAACACATGCTGCTAGGAAACAAAGAACAGATCTGATCAAATCTTCTAATGTAAGAACTGGGAATCATTGTGATTAGATCTTCTAAAATGGAAGGACAACTATTCTGTAGTCCTCAGTGATATTTGCAAGTGTAAAGACTTTAACACATACCATCTAACAAATACAGGAAGCTAGATACTCATGAATTAAGTCATAATTCTCTAAGTTTTCAAGGTGATAGTTGCTAGCAATATCTCTTGTAAAAATATAACTTCATCAAAGTCAGGCATCAATGATTAAGTATTTGTGTTTTGCAACCTAAGCTTTTTCAAGCAGTCAAGTCCAAGAAAGAAAGAAGGAAATTATTGTACCTGAAAACAAAGTACCCTTCTACATTTACGGTGCTATACTTTTTTAAACAAAATAGGACACAGCCATTTGCAATAAACACCAAACAGAGCTAATCTAGAACTAAGAGATTTAATACCTTTTAATTATCTTTTAATTATTGAAATTAAAAAGCAGTTTAGCTTGTAAAATTAACAGTTTATAAGCTGTCTTTATCTTTGTACATTTTTTACCCTAGCTTCAGTTACAAAAAAAAAAAAATGGGTGAAACAGAGCTGAGAAATATCTCAATACAAATATCCTCTTAACTCTTACACAAATTATCTGCTATCCTCTTTTAGTGATACTATAAAAGAGCTGACAATTCTATTTGTAATCCACATACAGATAAATTGGATGCCAGAAGTCCAGATTATTCAGTATCATTACAGATGGAAAAATATACCAGGGAAATCTGACTAAACTCTGTTTAATCTCATAAGGAAATACAGGAAAGTCTCCAAATGAAAAATTACTGAAAAAGTGTTTCTTTGCAGATTCCACGATGACATTCTTTAACTAGTGATGATAGCCCATATGACACTAAAATTAGCAGACTGCCTATTTACTTCAGAGCAAAACACAGAAGGCAATTTTTCCTTCCTGCCAGAGTCTATGCGTCTCCTCATTTCCCCAGCAGCTGGCTGGAAGGATGTAAAATCAGAGGTGCAAGAAGGCTTATACTTCCTAATGAGTAATCCAGCCAGAAAAGTAAACACAACAGACACCAATAGGTTCGGCTCTAAAGGAGACAGTGGCAGGGGTGCTTACACCGTTGTTTACAATGTGCTCTAACTACCACAGGCAAGGATCGCACGCAGACACAGAGGGGAGACACCCCAGAGGTGGCTCACAAGCCTCCAGTTAGCCAAACTGCTATGATATCCCTGGCCATAAATAAAAGCAGCGCAGGTTTCTATCGTAGCGAGGAAATTGGCCAGAGAATTCCAGGGACCAGGTGTTAACGCTGGTTTGACTCGATTATTTCAATCTGCTAGAGAGATGACTACCTTATGAGGTCCTCGTAAGGGCCAATCTGGGTGCGTTGAGCGCTGCACCAGCGACTCTCACGCGCCTCACGCATCTCGCGGAGCTGCGCCTCTCCGGGGGAGAGGGAACACTGTGAGGCTTTCTCACAACCCTACTGGGGGCCCCCTGGCCTCCTCAAACCAGATTTTCCAGTTAAGCGGATCCCAGCTGATTTCAATAAGCAAGCTCAGCTCAAGAACCCTCAGCTCTCCCATCCCCGCAAATATCTCCTCCCTGCCTTCCCTGGGGCGCACAAACACACACAGACAAGCACACGCCGACCCCGCCGCCAAGCAACCCTGGTAGAGGAGGTCGCCCGCAGCCCTCCACACGCACACCCACCTATACTGCTGGGGGCCTGGCACGCTAAGCCCCTGAGCTCCGACGTGGGACTGGAGGCTGGGTCGCAGCAGCACGGACGCTGCGCTGCAACCCGGAGCCTTCTCCTTATTCTCCTGAGAGAAGCTCCGAGGTGCCTTCTCTTCTACCTGTAACCCACCAACCGCGACCACCAATGCTCTGCCCACCCCGCCCCGGCGCCGCGGCCGCCCGGATTCGTGCAACACCGCCGCCCCCCGCCCAGTGCCCACTACCAGCACAGCTCAGCCCGGGCCACCCACGAAAGTAGCAGCTTTCTCCAGCCAAACCCGCCTAACAAAGCCTGGGCACGCAGGTCTAAACCCAACTGCCGTGAAGGGGACACAACAGGCGGGGTGCAGGGAGGCAGCGCTGCTCAACGACTCAGGAGCGCGACCTGGGAAACCGCTGCCACATCGGATGCTCCAGGCAGGCGTCGAGGGAGGATCGCGCCGGGCTTGCCACCCTGCATTCTCCATCGCCCCAGAACCCGTCTCCTCACCCTGTCCCTGTCCGTCCTCCAGCCCGCTCCCGCCTCGAGCGTCACTAGCTCCAGCCAGGCGGAGAAAAGGCGCCCCCTGGTCTGCTTTCTGCCCCCACCAGGGGAAGGTACTGGGGTGAGAGGGGAGGGCTAATTCCTGGGGTGGAAACCGTCCCTACTCCCCAGCGTGCGTGGGGGCGAATGTGCCAGGTCCCCTCTTCCCTTCATCCCCCTTGGCCTCCAAATCGCCTAGTGGCTGGGAAAACCTCGAAACCATGCCAAACCCGAGCGCCCACCAGCCAGGAAGCTCCCTTCCCGCCCAGCATCATGATCGGATGAGTGTGTGTGTGTGTGTGAGGGCGAGTGTGCGTGAACCCCGCACCCCCTCGGTGGCCGGCCCGGCGGATGCCGCCGCCAGTGCCCGGCCAGGGCGACCACTATTACCAAGAGTGCGAAGAATAAATACCTTTCGTAACCGCCAGTTCCTGAGCTCGTCCCATCAGTTGCTCAACAACCTGCAGGCGGGTGCAGTTTCCACAATCCAGCCATCGAGCCCGGGGCAAAGACGGGCCGGCCCCAGCGAAGACACCCCCACCACACGCGGCAAAGAATGATAATCTAAGCGCAGAGAAGGCAGCAGGAGGGTGGAGACCCCAGTCAAGGAAACAACAACAGAAAGTCTCTCTTCCCTTTCTTCAGCTACACAGCCATGCAGAAAGGGAAACGGGAAATAAAGAGCCAAACGCTTGTCTTCCTTTAGGTTTCCTCGCTTCACACCCCCCCAAGGGGGAAAAAGCAGAGCAAAGAGAAAGAAGGGTTCAAATGTCTCTCCCAGTCCACAGTTGCACAACTTCGGAGTCAGGCTCTGTCTCCAGCAGCAGCCGAGGGACCCCAGCGGCAGCTATTAACATGCGGCAGTCATAGCTGGGGCTGCTTCTCTGCTGCTGCTGCCGCCGCTTGAGAAAAAAACGCTGCTGAAGAGACCAAAAATCTTCCACCATCCCCCCAGCCGATCTTTATATCCAGTTCTCCCACCCCACCCCCTTCTCTTTCTTTTTCTTCTTCTTCCTCGTCCTCCCCTTTCCGCCTCGGAGCGGGAGCGATGGAATAGGTAGGGGAAGCCGCGAAGGCCAGGGGTGGCTTCTCTGCCAAACCGTCCTCCTCCTCCTCCTCCTCCTCCCGCGGATCTCTCCCCGCCGAGGGTCCCCTCTCGCGCCCGCAACCTGCGCCGAGAGCCGGAGCGAGTGCCACGCAAACTCCTTCCCCGGTGCACGGCGGGGGCGCGCGGACAGAGCGGGCGCCGGGCCGCCGAGGGCTGGGTCCCGGGGGCCGGCGAGCCCTGAGCCCGGAGAGCGGCTGATTAGCTCGCCGGCCGGGCCGGGCAGCTGCGGGCATGTGGGAGCTTCATCGCGCGGCCCCGGGCTCCGCGCCGCCGCCGCTATCTCTTCGGTTCTTTCTCTTCTTCGACTCCCCAAGAGCGAGCGAGGCACGGGCGCTCTCCAGACACGCACACTCACGCGCACACACGAGCGAGCTCCTGCCAAAGCAAACCGGGCACCCCGCGCGCGCGCACACCCGGAGGAGAAGGACCGAGGCAGAAAGAGAAGAAAGAAAGGGGAGGGGGCGAGTCACAGGCGGCGGCGGGGGCAGCAGCAGCAGCTGCCGGAGCGGAGGCAACCAGCAGTCCGAGAAAAGCCAGCAGCGGCGTCGGCGGCGGTGGCGCCCACCCGGACCAGCCGCAGCATCTGCATCCCCGCTCCTGGGAACTGGAACGAGCGGTGCCGGGCCCCAGGCTAAGGGGCGACGCGCTGAGAGCCGGGCAGAGCGCGGGCGCGCGTGGGCCGTGCACCCTGCGCGCGGCGGACGCAGCCGGGGCCTGAGCCGAGGCCAGAATGAGCCGCGGTCGGGCGGGCAAGCTGGGAGAGCTCGGAGAGCCGGGGAGGGGGCTCGCGCCAGGGAAAGGGGTGGCCGGCAAAACCCGGATCTGGAGTGCTCGCGGGCTCCGCGGCGTGGGCTCCACCTAGCAGCTCTGCAAACGCTTGGAGGTGGGAACTAGAGGGCTGCTACAAGAGGCTTCCCTTTCAGGGTTTGTCAGACAAAGCGTACCTCTCCAGCGGCTTCCAGGCACGCCTGCCTGCCTGTCTTTCCTCTTTCCTCTCTCTTCTCTTGTCTCTTCTCTCTTCTGTCTTCCTTCTCTTCTCTCTCTCCTTACCTACCTCTCTCTTCTTATCTTCCTCTCCACCCTAGGTGAGTAAACGATATCAGGTGAAAGTCCTGCCAGTCGGAGTCTCTCTTTTTTTTCAGGTGCATTTAATTCTGTATTTTCATTATGCAGGTACCGAGTACCAAAACGTTTCTTGCCTTTGGTCCATGTAACATTCCTTCAAACTTAACGGGCAAGTTCATAGCAGAGTTTAAAGTATCCTTCTCTGGTAATCGGGCGTGGGTATCCAATGATTTTACAACATCAATAAAAATTACCATAATAGATATAGAAATGTCCCGATTCCAAAGCCATGCCTTCTGATAGAAGACAAGTCTGCTCAAGTTAACTCAATGACCTTGGTCAATTACTGAACCTCTCCGTGCCTTCTTTGTATATGAGAGTGTTAAGTAGATAATTTCTAAGGTCTTTTCTTGCTCTAAAATATCCTGATTTCAGATGGCCAAGGTGTTATTTTGGATATCAGTACACTCAAGTCACTAAGGTTTGTTATACTCATCCAACAAGCACATTACATCCATAGTTAAATCCCCAAATTATGTTTGATTGTATAAATTCGGAATGATCTAATGACCTCCAGGAGCTCTTAGGAAGGTAACATCAACCCTATCACACCTGAGGAAACTAAAACCTCATTAGAATTAGCAGACCATACCTAATACAAAGTGACTGTCAAAATCTCATTCATTCTTTAAAGCTCAACTCCAGTGCCAACTTGTCCAAGAAGCCTTTTCTCACCACCCCCCAATTAAAAAAAAAAAAAATCCCTCTTTCCATTATACTTCCATAACACTTTGATTGGTATCTCTGCAATAACACCTGTTTCATTCTGCTTTTTTTTATTGTTCCTTTTTAATAATTAGTGGCTTGTCTGTATGCCTCTTCAGATTATAGAATCTTTCTTCAACGCAAATTCTAAGTTTTAATTCTTTGTTTAAGGAAAGATTACTTTGTATCCACAGTCCTTTCCACACAGTAATTTCTTTTTAAAAAATGGGGAGTGGGGAAGGAGACTTAATGATATTGTTGAATTCTGACCAACTAGATGTTCACAGGCTCAAGTTAAGCTACTTGAATTTGCCTAATACAGGACATCCATGAACTCCCTTGGGTACTTAAAGAAAATACAAATTGACATCTGGAGTCGCTTGTTACTTAAATAGTTTTGGAAAGAATAGACTCTAGCCAGTAGTGACAAGAGACTCTTATTTTTAAAGAAGGAAAAATGGGGACTACTCAATTCATTGCCCACATGTTTAATGACTATATTTAGAAAAGTAATAAATTAATATTTTAAAAATATATACAATGAAAAATACTGCATAGATATTAAATAGCATTAGTAGTAGTGTCAGAAATATACATAAATAGCAGCTACAGACCATATTTTTAGAATCAACCTTACCACAACATGAGAGGTCTGTAAGGTATAGAACAATGGCATTTCAAAATGCAAGTAATATATTTACCAAAATATGAAACATATTAACTGCAAACTAAGCATAGACAGTTAAATAAGTAATTGAAAGTGTTTACCAAAGAGAGGTTGACCACAAAATTATAAAGACAATAATGAGGGAGAAAGAACCAAAAAGGGGGGAAAGGTAAATAAAAATAACTGATGGTTAAAGAAAAGCACTGAAAGGAAGAGAAATGGTTAATTGTTTGTACTATTTAATCAAATGTCAAGGTAACAATTTTTACAGTAGCTACTTATATTTTAGTCTCAAACTTTGTGCTTCCAAATCATCTTTAATCTGATGGACATAATCTTCTATATTTGATTTAAGATGTAAAGCATCTCACTCCATTGCCAGGAAATTCATGACTCTTGCCAGTATTTTTCTATGGTGAGCCTTCCACAAAAATAAAATAACATAAATTCTGTGCTCTCTTTGCTACTATACTTAACACCTACGTTAAATTATATTTAACTCCTTCTTCTCAGGGATAAGACAACATACAGATTATGTCTGAGCACAGAGCTGCTATGCAAGGTAGCTCTGTGTGAGCTACAATGGTTTTTGAAAAAGATGGCACTGTTGGCTTCAGCACCATTAAAATTGAAAAAAATCAATATTTACCAAATGGAAAAGAGCCCCAACAGTGGGACAAAAAAGGCTGAATATCCAACCAAATGAGATAACCAGAATTAAAATATCTGAATAGCTATAAAAATTTCCTGACCAAAGGACCATTTTCAAATCAATAAGAAATATGCTGAGATCCTCAAGAGCATGAAAGTTTAGAAAAGAACATGAACAACCTGTTCACAGAATAGATACAAACAGCCAATAATTGTAAAGAAATGTGTTCTACCTGTAGAAATCCAATACATAAAAATATATGCAATCATGAGAGCCATCAGTTTCATATTTTGACCATGAAATTAGCTTAAATAGCAACAATGCTCTACTACTAAACTTTTGTTAAACTATGATGAGATACACATGCACCTATGCTAGTGACGTACATTGACATAATTGCTCTGGAAAGAAAGTTGACAATATGTAACAGCTGCCTTATAGACTATATATGCTGTTAAATCCAAGGTTTCCATTTACAGATATCTCTTCTACAGAAATAAGTAGAGGTATGAACAAGGATTTTTATATGATGATATGCATCTCAATCATAATTGTATAAAGGGAGAAAATATGTAAGATATATTTATTCAGGGTAGTCTTTTTATGGTCAATAAAGGTCCTCTTATCTGATTGGAATCAGTAGGTATTCAGTTAGTGGGGAAAAAAAGTTGGTCAGAACAAAAAAATAATTTTTAAAATGATGCATACATACTGTATTATTTAGGATTCATTTTGGCTACAAGCAAGAGAAGCAAAAAATAACAGTGACCTAAATAAGATGGAAATTTATTTCTTTTTCAAGTGCAAGTCTAGGGGTAGGTGGTCCAGGGAAGATACGGCCCTCCAAAACATCCCAAACCCAAACAAAACCCTTCTGTTTTCTTGCTCAGCCATCTATGGTCACTATTCCTAATTTCAGTTCCAGCAATCATGCCTTCCAGCAAGGAAGAAGGAGGGAAAAAAGAGCATACTTACACCAGAGGACATTTTCCTAAATTTGCATACACCATTTCCCCTTTCATTCCATCCTCAGATGGGAAATGTAGATTATTCCAGGTAGCCATGTGTCCAGCTGAAAATCAGGATTCTTTCATGACTTAGCTCTTCCTCAGTCTTTGACTTACCATCATCCACCACCCTGGACTGGGCTTTGCAAATATTGTTTAGTTTTTCAGTAACCAAATCAGTGGCTACTGGAGACACTAGACAATGTCACCTTTACATGAAATGACCTTCTACTTCAACTAGATAAAAGCTTGCACAAGATTTCGAATTACTGAGCTTTTGCCATCAGGGATGGTACTCTCTGATACCCAGTCAAATATCAGCAGACGATTACTATCTTAAAGGCCATGGGACCTAAACACACTGAAAAATGAGGTAGTTGGAGTTAAATCACATCTGTAAAGCAGACAGCAAAGCACAGCATTCACCTCCTAGTATGCAATGAAATGACCAGAATTCTAAGGAGCTTGGGGTGTACTAGAATAATGACTCAAATGTAGATTATATAGGCTATCAGAACACATTTGACTGCCCTTTGGGATAGCTTAATCCTTAGAAGTACCCAGTGACCCACTCTGTTCCCTGGAATATTCCTCAAAGGAGCATTGTAAAATCTTACTCTGATTGTATTGCTCTGCTAATTTAGTATCTTCTATTCCATCCTTGCTTCAAGCAATTCACCCTCTTTCTTTTTCAATTCAAAAGAGGACCTGTGTTTTGTACATTCTTAATGACTTTGAAGCTCATTTATAGATCTTGATCTAAATATAAATCTACATATTTTTAAAAACAGCTTCTCCAATTACTAAGTGGTAAATTTTTCCACTACTGACTTATTTTCTTCTCAATAGAAGAGTCTCCTTAAAACTCTTTACCATAATTTCCCAAACATTTGTATACATGCATGGAAGTTCTGGAGGACTGTGAAAGCATCAACACTCTTTTTTTTTTTTTCTTTCCTTTAATTTGTTTTTCTCCTGTAACTTTCTCAGCTACTTGTCTTAAATCCCACAATTGAATTACCTTTCATAACTCCAAATTAGGTTCAACACAGAATGTTAAGAGCCACTTACTATAAATGTTAGTGATAGAACACTGCTCTCATAGAAGTATTCAGTACTCATACAGAGTTATATTGAAATCACCACATCACAATATCTAGATTCTAGACTAGAAATATGAAAATATTCAATAACCCAACACTGTTTTTTAAGGTCCTCCTCTTATCTTTGTCAGATAAAGCATACATATGTGCATGTACCCTACTAATGAGAACATCACGGTCAACCAGAGATAGTCAATAATAACTGCCATGGCCCGGAAAGGAAGAAAATAGAATTTTTGCTCTTTTATAAAACACTGTCTTTCTTCTGGCTTCTGCTTTTCAGCTCCACTCCTTTAAGATTAAAATAGACACCAATAGTAGATGCAATGCCTGACTCATAATTACTTCTCCTTCTCTGACACTGGATCCTACACATGATTGGGTGGATGTATATATGAAGTGGCCTTGTCCATACTATTTGGCCCCGTCCCTTGGCCACAGTCATATGGTCCAGGTACAGAAAAGTAATGCAACTTGGTTAATCAGAATTTTTGCCTAGGATTTTTAAGACTATACTATGGAAAGTGTTATAATGTATCATTGATGGTCAATGAGGCTCAGAATCTATTTGCAATAGACTGAATGCTTGTGTCCCTTCAATATCGTACCACATGAAGTGATGGTACTTAAAGGAGGGAGCTTTAGGAAGTACTCAAATCATGAAGGTGGAGTCTTGTGAATGAGATTAATGCCCTTATAAACGGAACTCCAGAGAGTTCTCTTGCTTTCTTTCCACCATGAAGATATGGGGACAGCTGGCAGTCTGCCTTGTTCTAGAGGACCCTCACTAGAACCCAACCATGCTGGCACACTGATCTCAGACTTATAGCCTCCAGAACTGTGATAAATAATTTTTTGCTGTTTATAAGTCACCCAGGGTATGGTGCTTTGATATAGCAGCTCAGACTAAGACACTATTCATGGCCACGTTATTTGCTACATGGTGATATATAAACATGACTTACTGAAATAGTTTCCTGAAGAGTGCAATCAGATAAAATAAATACTGCTAGCCTTCATCAGAAATTTTTTCTTTTGCATCTATATCTTAAGTCCCAAATTAGATATACAGGGGAAACTTCTATATGGATGTATAGTTACAATGTTAACATGCAATCTGTGTTATGGTGATATCTAGAAAATTATGTTCTCCTTCAGATTACCTACGGAATTTACTTAAAATCTGAGCTCATGGAAGGCATATTGCATTGCTCTTCTGGGATTGTTGTTTACATTATTTTTGCAGTACTCCCTTTTAGATGATTTCCTCATTCGTGGCATCCTCTTCAATCATATACCTCACCTCTTTTCTTATAAATAACAAAATTAAGACCAGTAGAAAAAATAATGTTTATTGTCTACTTAGAAATATGAGGGCCCTTTGAAAAGTTCATGGAAAATGCATATTATGAAAAACTATGCATAGATTTAAAAAAAATTGCTCTAAAATAAACTCACACTAACTTGTCACAACATGTCTGAACAGTATCTAGTTTGAGGCACAAAGAAAGATAAGACATCGGTTTGAAAAGATCCCCTATCAGAGCAACATAAATTCTGCTAAAATTGAAACAAGAACAAACATCAAATTTATGGTGAAGGTTGAGTGAAAGAATGATAAAATTATTGATGCATTACAAAAAATTTATGGGGAAAATGCCCCAAAGAGATCAGTTTACAAAAAGCTAACTCATTTTAAGAGGAGGTGAAAAGATGTTTAACATGAAGCCTACAGTGGAAGACCATCCACATCAATTTGCAAGGAAAAAATTCTTGTTCATCCCCTAATTGAAGAGGACCAGTGATGAACAGCAGAAACAATAGCCAATATCATAGACATGTCAACTGGTTCGGCTTATATAATTCTGGCTGAAAAAGTTGAATAAATTTTTCACTCATTAGGTGCCAAAACCATTTTGCCTGGATCAGCTGCAGACTAGAGTAGAGATTTCAATGGAAATTTTAAACAAGTGAGATCAAGATTCAGAAGCATTTCTTGAAAGAATTGTAACAGCAGATGAAACATGGCTTTACCAGTATGATCCAGAAGACAAAGCACAATCAAAGCAATGGATACCAAAAGGCAGAAGTGGTCCAGTCAAAGATAAAACAAACCAGTCAAGAGTAAAAGTCATACGAATGGTTTTTTGGGATGCTCAAGGCATTTTGCTGGTTCACTTTCTGGAGGGCCACAGAATGAGAACATCTCCTTATTATGAGAGTGTTTGGAGAAAGCCAACACCTTAGCAGAAAAACACCTGGAAAAGCTTTACCAGAGTATCCTTTTCCACAATAACAATGTTCCTATTCATTCTTCTCACCAAACAAGGTGAGAGTTTCAGTGGGAAATTATTAGGCATCCACCTTACAATCCTGATTTGGCTCCTTCTCTCTTCTTTTTGTTTCCTAATCTTAAAGAATTCTTAAAGGGCACCCATTTGTCTTCAGTTAACAATATAAAAAAGACTGCATTGACATAGTTAAATTCTCAGGAACCTCAGTTCTTTAGAGATGGACTAAATGGCTGGTATCCTCACTAGCAAAAATGTCTAGAATTTGATGGAGCTTACACTGAGAAACAAAGTTTACATTTTTTATTTTTGTTTTCTGATTCCATTTTTCCAAGAACTTTTTGAAGTCCCCTCCCACCATTCCCAGCCAGACAGATCCTGTTAGAACAAAGTCACTACATTAGTTTCCTAGGGCTTCCATAACTAACTGGGTGGCTTAAAACAACATAAATTTGGTGTCTCACAGTTCTGGAGGCTAAAGTCCAAAACCAAGGTGTTGGCAGGGCCATGCTCTCTCCAAGACTCTGGAGAGAATCCTTCCTTGGTGGTAGCCACCAATCCTTGGTGTTCCTTGGCTTGCAGCTGCATCACTCTAATCTCTGCCTCTGTCATCACATGGTAGTCTCCATATGTGTGTCTGTCTTCACATGGAGTTTTCCTTTTGTTATAAGAACACCAGTCATTTGAGATTAGTCCTATCCTAATGACCTCATTTTAACCTGATTACATCTCCAAAGACCCTATTTCCAAATAAGTCACATTTACAATTATCAGGAGTTAGGGCATCAACATAATACTTTGGGGAACACAGTTCAACCAATAACAGTGACCCTGCCCCAAATCCTCCAATTGCTCCATATCTCACTAAGACTAAAGCTGAAGTGGCCTACAAACCACTACACAGTCTGACCCCATTCACCTCTGTGACCACACCTTTAGTTTTTCTTCCCAGAGATCACTTTGCCATAATGGACTCCTTATTGCTCCTTCCACATGCCAGACATCCCTATCTCAGAGCTTTGCATCTGCTTCGGCATACTCTTCACGCAGAGATCTGCATGGCTCTTTGTATAAGCTCCTTCTACCCATTGCACCAAGATTGCTTCTCAGTGATGCTTTCTCTAACACTCTATTTAAAATTTAAACAACCTTACCACACAATCTATCACACTTCCTTATTTTCCTCCACAGAACTTCTTACCTTCTAATATAAACATAATCTACTCATTCACTGAGCTTTTAACAGATCTACAATATGACTTTCACAGGCCCTTTTGCTGTAAAAAACATTTAAAATTATATTTAATGGCTGCATTGGTATAGGGACGAACATAATCCAGGATAGATGTATTATCATAATATTATTTTACATTTTTTCTTCTGATTTTAAAAGACAGTAAAATTAAAACATCTTTGTGAGCCCTAAGGGTATCATGGGCCTTAGGGACTGTGCCCACTGTGTCTAAAGAATAAGTGTGCCCTGGTTTATAAATGTCTCTTCCCATCAGAATGTAAGCTCCTAGAGGATGAGAACTTTTGTCTATTTTGCTCATTGTTGTTTCCTTAGCAAGTAAAACAAGGCCTGGCATATTATAATGTTCGATAAAGATTTGTTGAATGTATGAATGGCTAAAACTATCATTTTGATTTTCCATTAGAATTAGTTTTTCATTGCCTTAGTGAAATAGGTTTGCATGGCCTAACCTAGAATGTGCTCTCATGTACACTTAACAACTTGATTCATCAACATTGATAATACTTCTGCAATAGATCACACAAACTCTGAACTAATCACTGGACTCCAGCCTTACACAACTCTTGGGAACCAGGGGAAACTTATGGTAAGTGAACTAGAGGAATTACTATTCTGTAGCCCAACTTGGTACACTAGAGAGTTCTATGCTCTGTGAGGAAGTTTTTACAAATATTATGAGACAAATCTTTTTGAGCTTTTAAAAAAAAAAATCTTTAAATGATTACAAGAAAAATTTTTCCCGGTACCTTGGGATAAATCATAATATTGAAATCTCTTCTAATAAAATAAATCAGGAAAAATCTTAAAATAATTTTATAGAACTAAACTAGTGTGGTGGCCATAATACAGAGATTTGTTTTAATGAAAATTTTAAAAAAAGGAACTCTGAAAACTGGTGGGTCTCAGGTGGTAGAGCAAGGATAAGAGGATGACTAAATTTGATTTGTATTTATTAGAAAAGGAGAGATCAGACTTTCAATTTGATTTGGGAAAACTGAAGTCAAACTTGCAGGAATATAAATATTGCTTATTTTGTACTGAAGAATCCTGGTACTTATGAATTTCTTGGGATAAAATGTGACCACTGAGAGAAAACACATTTTTGAGAGGAAATATTAATTCATGGAAGTCAAAAATCACTGCAGTACTGCATACATTTAGTAATACATAAAATATTTGAATGTACCACTGATCAGGAACCTTTATGGTTATTTCCTTAGTTTTTCTAGAACTACTGTGAAACTTTGTTCTACTTTCAAGTCTCATGGGTTTTTCTCAGAACTTGACTAACACTCAGTATTTAGTTACATATGTCTGTCCTCCATTAGGCAGATGAGGAAACACATACATTTTACTTTAGTACCTATATTTCCCAGCAATATGATGCCTTTTGTGTTGAATAGTCAATGATTGAACTGTTGAATGTGAAATAATTTAAAACTGTAGACATAGGGTAGTTTTCTTAAGGTTGTTTTCATTGTATAAATATATAGGAAATTCTTTCCTTTGAAAGTTTCTTTTTTACTGCCTCACATATGTTTCCTTTACCTATTTAAGATATGGAGTCCCAATCCCATCAGAGCAGAGGATAGACCCACTATTTATCAAATACTTGCCTAGAAACTTGTCAGTGACATTATATGCATAATCTCATTTAATAGCTGTATTGGTCTATGCTCTGTTGCTTATAACAGAATACCTGAAACTAGATCATTTATACAGAAAAGGACTCTATTTCTTAGAATTATGGAGGGTGTGAAGTCTAAGGTCAAGGGGCTGCATTTGGTGAGAGGCTTCTAGCTGGAGAGTGCTCTCTACAGAGTCACAAGGCTGTGCAATGTGTCACGTGGCCAGGGGCTGAGCATGCTCCCTCAGGTCTCTCTTCTTATTATAAAGCCACCAGTCCCACTCCCATGATAAACCATTAATCCATTCACCCATTAACTCATGAGTGGATCAATTAATTCATGAGAGCTCTGCTTCTTAAATGGCCAAACTGTCAATACTGCCACACTTGTAATAAATTTCAACATGAGCTTTAAAGGAAACAAATAATAAAACCATAGCCATAGTCAACAACTACTCAGAGATATAAAAGTTATTTACTCCACATTGTAAATTTTAAGAAGGCCATTTGTCAAGTGGCTGACTAAGTTGCTTGAGGTTAAACAGCCAATAGGTTGCAGAGCTAAATTCAAACCTAGATCTCTCTAATTCCAAAACTTACGTTCTTTCTCCAACGTTTTCACATGAACAAAAGTTCATCAGTACATGATAATCTGGAATGTAGGACTGGAGAAAGCTTTTTTAAAAAAGTCACATACTAAAAATAAAAGATAACATGAATGTGTATAAAATAGCTTTTTTTAATTTCAGCATATTATGGGGGTACAAAAGTTTAGGTTATGTATATTGCCCATGCCCCACCACTCCCCCGAGTCACAGCTCCAAGCGTGTCCATTAAAAAAAATGCAGTAGCTACCACATTATGATAAGAATTCTGAATCCTAATTATTTCTGTCATGGAAACCTATATGAAAATGATGAATACACTCCTAGGGAAAATATAGACATTTACCTGGACAGACATTAGTCCATGGGGTTTTATATCATTTTTACATCTAGTACTTTTATCTTCTCTGTGCTTCTTTACCTTTAGTGATTAAATATTTCTGCCTGTCTCCTTTAGTCTTTTTTAAAATTTAAATTGGCACATAATAGGCCAGACACAGTGGCTCATAACTATAATCCCAGCATTTCGGAGGCCAAGATGGGATGATTACTTGAGGCCACGAGTATGAGACTAGCCTGGGCAACATAGCAAGACCCCCAATCTCTACAAAAAAATTTTTAAAAATAGCTGGGCATGTTGGCACATGTCTGTAGTCTCAGCTACTTGGGAGACTGAGGCAGGAGGATCACTTGAGCACAGGAGTTCAAGGCTACAGTAAGCTATGATCACACCACTGCACTACAGCTTGGGCAACAGAGTGAGATCCTGTCTCAAAAAAATAATAATAAAATGGATAAATAAATAAATTTGCATATAATAATTGTACGTATTCATGGAGTACAATGTAATGTTTCGATACATGTATATGTTGTGTAATGATCCAAACAGGGTAATTACAATATCCATTTCCTCAAACATTTATCATTTCTTTGTAGTGAAAATATACAAAATTCTTTCTACTAGCTATTTTGAAATATTCAATACATTATTGTTAACTAGAATCACCCCACTGTGTAATAGGAAACCAAAACTTCTTCCTCATATGTAATTGCAACTTTGTACCTGTTGACCAATCTCTTCCTCCTCCCCTCTCTTCTCCTCATTCTCTGGAAACCACTGTTCTATTTTCCACTTCTATGATATCAACTTTTAAAATTCCACATATGAGTGAGATCATGTGGTATTTGTTTTTCTGTGCTTGGATTATTTCACCTAACATAATGTCTTCCAGGTTTATCCACATTGTCACAAATGACAAAATTTCATTATTTTAAAAATAATTGAATAGTATTCTTTGTATATATACCACATTTTCTTTATCTCTAGGCAGCATATAGTTGGGTCTTTGTTTTTTAAAAAAAAACCTTTCAGCAATTCTATATCTTTTAAGTAGACAATTTAAGCCATTTATACTCAAGGTTATTATTGATAGATAAGAATTTACTCCTGTCTTTTTTTTTTTTTTTTTTTTTTGTTAATTGTTTTCTGGTTTCTTTGTTTTTTTTTGTTTTTTTGTTTTTTTGTTTTTTTTTTTTGCAGCCCCCTTGTTTCTTTCTTCCACTCTCATTTTTTTCCCTTCATGGTTTGGTGGTTTTCTGTCATGATAAGCTTTGATTTCTTTCTTTTTCTCACTTGTGTATCTGCTGTGATTTTTTTTCTGTGTAGTTACTCTGGGGCTTACTTAAAAAAAATCTTATAATTATAACAAACTCTTTTAAGGTGAGGACTTAACTTTGGTCACATACAAATATTCTAGACATTTCCTCCTCCCTCTTCACAGTTTATGATTTTGTTCCCTTAATTTAGTTATTTTTGTATTCTCTATTTCTTATCAACTTATTGTAGATATTGTTATTGTTGACCATTTTTATTTTTAACCTTTATACTGGAGGTTTGAAAGATTATATATCACCATTACAGTAATGGAGTACTCTGAATTTGATTATGAATTTTCCTCTATCAGTGTGGTTTATACTTGCATATGTTTTCATGTTAGTAGGTATTATCCTTTCACTTCCAGTTGAAGCACTCCTTTAAGTATTTCTTTTAAGGTTGGTCTTGTGGTGATAAATTTCCTCAGGTTTTGTTTGGCTGGGAAAGCTGTTATTTCTCCTCAATTTTGAAGGATAGCTTTGGTGGGAATAGTATTTTTGCCTATCAGTTATTTTCTTTCAGTACTTTGAATATATCATTCCATTCTCTGCTAGTGTGTAAGGTTTCTGCTGAGAAATATACTGATAGTCTAATGGACACTCCCCTATGTGTGACTTGATGCTTTATTATTGCTGTTTTTAGAATTGTTACTTTGTCTCTGACTTTTGACAGTTTGATTATGTGGTTGTAGAAGACCTCTTTGGATTGAATCTATATGGGGTCCTTTGAGTTTCATGGATCTGGATTTCCATATGTCTGCCAAGACCTATAATGTTTTCAGCTATTATTTTGTTAAACAAGCTTTCTGTTTCTTTGTGTAATATATTTAATATATATTTAAAAATGTCTCCAATATAGACCCATGCAACGTTACTTCTCAGATTTCAGAGCTGAGGAAACATCTCTTTCCTGGCTTGGTTTTCGGACCTATTATCTATTGAGATGTTCCCCTTTTGCTTTGAATGCCTAAAAGATAAACATTTGCTTTTGCACACTATAGTAATAGTTTCCCTAGCCTCAGATGATTATTGTTCTCATCATTAGTTATCCATTGTCATTGTTCAAATTATGTTACGATTTTGCCATGTGTGACCTTAGTTTGTGAGATACCTCACTTTTCTATTGAAGGTAAGAAAGAAAAAAAGGAAAAGATAAATAGGCTGCAATAAAAAGAGAGAGAAGTGCGAAAAGTAAACATTTCGCCAATTTTGCTTCAAGTCTCAGTTTGCCCTTTTTTCTTCAGCTTAATTTAATGGTTTTTGTCTTGATTCACTGACCAAGTTCTTGCTCTGTGTCCAACTTGGAGTAGCTGGGATGGCTACTTTACTCTTTTGTACTTGACATTTCCTGATATCTCATTTCCTCTAGGACTGAAACCCTTCTTTGTTTTGAAAAACTGGTTTTATAGCTTCTCTTCTTCTCATACTAGAGCCCTCCTCCTGCATGCGATAGCTACATGAGGGAGCCTTATTACTCTTGTCTAATATCCCTAATTCTGAATACGTCTCTGTCCATCATCTCTTACTGTGTATATGTATGTGCATATGTGTATGTATACAATACGTATACACATATCCATATTAGGTATTGAGAATCCAGTAGGATATGTTGGTATTTGTATTAATGCTGACCACTTATCCTAGCCTCTTCTGTTACCTGGCCTATATTTTATTTTATTTGTTTGACTGTTCCCTTACTATTTGCCTTTCAAGGTGCCTTTTACACCTCCACATCTGTGTATAATTTGAGATTCATGCCCAATCACTGTCAGCTTTACCCCACTGCAGGTACTCCTTTTTTTGTTGGATTATCTCGTTTGGTTTCAAATTATTAAATCTCTATAAAAAATTAGACAGAAAAGTCACATTATAGTTCTTTTGTTTGGAGTTTGATGCCATGTTAGTGGTAGATTAGATCAACCTGTACATACGTACATATTTATGTTTATATGTATATACTTATATTCTGCTTTGTCCAATAACAAGGATACTCATTTCTACAAGTTAGTTGTACAACTAACATATTAGCTTTCTCTGATTCAATCAGTAAGAAACTTACTGGGTCTCTACTGTGTACAAGTCCCTATATTAGCTCCATAGTAATGAATAAGATGTGAATTCTATTCTTTACAGAATTACAATCCCTGCTGATACACACACACACACACACACACACACACATACGCCTATAAATAAGCAGATTGAGATATGGATCATAATAGTGCTTCTCAAATTCTATGACTGAAAATGTTTCCTATCGGTACATTCCCAGAGCAGACCCCAGGATGTGTGTGTATGAGGTCCAGAGCTACAGCTTTCATTCTGATCTTTTCCTTCCACTCACTGGTGGCGGTGGTGATGGCAGATTGTTTTAGGAATAATCTTGAATTCAAACTAGTGAATGTTAGTTACATGAACCTGAATAAGTTCCTTAACCTGTCTGTATTTCATTTACTTGTTAATAGTATGCAGTCATGTGCATTCATTAAATCAATGAATAGTAAGTACATGACATATATAACGTAGGTGCCTGGCACAAACTCTTCTAAGCACTGGGGATACAATGGAATATAAGGCAGACAAATTTCTGTTTCTTAAAGATTAAATTTGAAGGGGCATTTAGTGTATACTCATACTAGTCAAATTGTAGTGACATATAGTTACGTGCACAATATATAGCATAGTATTGTGCATTGTGTAATTTTTATGGTATATTTGAGAGATATTTAATATATTCTATATATTTGTTTATATTTATTAGAATGTAAAGAGTGAATTTTTCTTGCATTAACCATGAATCAAGGTGGCAAAGATATTATACTCATAAAGTGTTATGTATATCAAATATATTTAATATTTTACAAAGTACTGAGTACAATATAGTAATTGTATTTGGCAACTTTGATTCAATTCAGAGATGTAGCAGTTATTTTAAAATGCAACTTGATTTGATATTTCACTGATTCTTGAGTCTGACAATGGAGATGAATACCAGAACTCCTAATATGCTCTGTCCTAGATTTAAATCACCTTCTGGCTTGCTCTTCTATTATGCTCTGAAATTAATAAGGACATTATGCCCAGGTATTTTCCAGCTTTCATAAAGCATAAGGAGATATAACGTAAGGTGTTGGAGGAAGGAGTCAGTAGATACCTCAGAATGGCCCTTTCATCCTGATCACACTGCATGGGACATTAACAATGATCTATGCCCTTCTCCAGCAGCTGGACCCCAGGGTAACCTCTGATAAATGCTGACCTCTGGTCTGGCCTTGTGCAGAGATGAATGAAATGTGTGTGTGCGTGTGTGTGTGTGTGCGTGTGTGTTTTAGAGTAGTTATGAAAGATATGTCAGGCTTTCTAATTTTCTTTCATCATTTATCTAAACCTATAAGTCTGCAAAAGCATGACATTAGAAGGCTCTTTTAAAAATGTGAACAAGTGGTACATGCTTCAGGATGTGTTAAGAAGTCACTGTGTCGTGCTTAGTGAGAAAGACAATATGTGTGAATATAGACCTCAGAGTATTGGACCTCTGCTTACCTTTCTGTAGCACAAAGGCAATAATAATGGTTCCTTGCGAAGGTTAAGTTAATATATAACTGCTTGAAGGATGTATATCACAATGGTGGATTTCTGGGTAATACGATCACAGGTAATTTTTATTTTCCTTTCTTAGCTGTTTTTTAAATAAATTTTCTATGCTAAATATGAATTTTAGTTGAATAATAAGAATATTATTAAAAATTTTAAAGCTATTGGTAAAAGATAATCCATTAGGAAATATTAAATGTATTATCATGGCAAGGGGTAAGGGATATCCATGAACAACTTAAATATTCTAAGAGTGAAGGAGCAGAATACAAGACAGGAAAATTCCTGACTTAGCAATCCAGTTCTTTTGAGGAGAGGGAAATACAAGAAGGAATTCAAGTAAATCTCTTTTGTGGCTTCCATTCCAGAAGCGAGGTACTCCACAACAGACTACTGTCTTTTTAAAGAATGATGTTGAGGGAGGAACAAAAAATGGCTGACTAGAAACATCAGCTGCCATATTCTCCCAGAGAGAAGGAAGGGTTTCAGAGAGAAGAGGGTGGGAGAATGGGCACAGCTCAGGTGTAGTTCGGGGGAAGGGTGCAGGAGCCTGCCTGAGACTTCTTGGAAAGAAATTGCGAAGTAGAACAGGAAGGAAAAAAGATATCAACAGAAATCAACCCTGAAGGAGCTCAGAGCACAGTGAAGGCAGTAGGTGGGACTTACGTTTCTCCTTCCCACACACCACTGGCCGTCTATGGGCTGCCAAGCTGCTCAGGAGCTTTTCCACCCTTGTGAGCCCAAGTGCTGCTGTAACCTCTGAACTGGGGCCTTCTTGAAAATAAAGTATCAAGCTTCCAGTCCCTTTGGGGTTTGGCCCCTGTGGCCACAGCCACCAGCCAAGAGGGCACACGCCATACTACTTCTCTGCTCATAGTATCCCTTTCTCCACCCCAGGGAGCTCCAGCCCTTAAGTTTTCACATCACTTGTTTCGACGCAGACAGTTCCCAACTCCTGCCCAGACTGCAGTGGACTTGGGAGAACTTGTGTGGGCCTAGATCTTGGACATTCTATGTTAGCTTCCTTCCTTGGAGACAGAGCGGAAGACCTGAAGTGCCAGCTCTCTTCCATTTAGACTCTTTTCCTCCCCCACTCCTTCCCTGCCCACTGCAGCTGATAGGGGCTGGTGTGCTGAGACTTTCAAAAGCAGCTGCCTGCATTCTGCATGTGTGCCTTCTAGTGTGAGGTTTCCACAGAGGGTGAGGCCCACACCTTTCACCTTGAGGACCTGCAGTGGACCTAGGGGTGCTCAGTCTGGGAGCTCTCTGCCTGCTGTCACTCTCCAGAGACTCCCGTGAGTGAGACAGGTGTGTAGGCTGGACCCCGTACCTCCAGGTTGCCTGGGGGCACAGAGGGGAGAATTGGGAGTTAAACTCAAGAGGTGGGGGAACCCACGTGGGCAGAACAGACAGGAGAGTGCAGTGTGGATCTGAGCCACAGTAAACTGGTGGAGCATCCATCCCCTTGCAGGAAAACCATGCTTTTGGACTGCGGTAGGGCCATGAGCAGAGTGGTTCCCAGCCTGCAGCACCATTGCTGGCAAGCTCAAGGAATTTGGGCACCTGCTTGCAACCAACCAGACACTGGAAAGAGTCTCTTGGGGCAGGGGAAGAGTGGGGGGGGAGGCAAATGTCACTCCTGATAACCAGGTGATGAATTGCAGACAGCCCTTTCCCCACGAGCAGACTTTCTAGTTTGGTGGGGCCACTTTGGACCCCTTCCCACGGGCTTCTTCAGTGGCCTGGGAGGTGACCTTTGATCCCTGCCAGGACAGTTCTAGGACCTATTTCTGTGGAGCCTGAAAGCAGCCTTGCCTGACCCAGCCCCATCCAGCCTGGCTCCTCCACCCACCTCTGCTGTGGAGAACAAGCAATCCTCTGGGAGCCCCAGGGCCACGCCCACTGCGCAGGGTGCTTCTCCTGAGGGGCTAGGGTGAATTACAGGCACCAAAGAACAACTTTGCAGTTGGCTCTTTCCTGCATATACCAACTTCTGACAGGGAGAACAACTGTACAGCCCACTACTGAGCATCTACTGACTCAATCAAATAGGGTGTGGCTCACTCTTACTTACAAGCACCACCCATCATCCCAGAGATTAAGGTGGGGGTCCCAATACAATTCACACAGCTGAGGGGAGAGAAAGACAGCAGAATAGAAGTGCCCATCAATTCTTGAGTGGATTAATGAAATGTGGTATATGTATACCATGGAGTACTACTCAGCCATAAAAAAGGAAGAATAATGCCTTTTGCAACAATTTGGATGGAACTGGAGACTCTTATCCTAAGTGAAGCATCTCAAGATTGGAAAAACAAACACCACATATACTTGCTATTAAATTGGAACTAAACAATGAGCACACATAAGCACAGAGGGGTGTAAAATTCAAGCAGCGGGGAAGGCAGGAGGGAAGAGGCAAAAACTTATCTAATGGGTACAATGAACACTATTTGGGTGATGGGCACACTTATATCCCTGACTCAAGCATTATAAAAACAATCCATGTAAACAAAAACATTTGAAACCCCTCAATACTTTGAAATAAAACTAAGAAAGATAATGCAACACCATAAAAAAATAAATTTTTTCAAATTTATAGGTGTGCATAGGGTCCCATAGATAAGCTGAAAACCCTTTACTGTTATATATAATTTATATAATGTGAAGACTTAAACCTATTTTAAATAAATACTAAGTTTTGATTAAAAAAAGAAAAGAATGATGTCCTTGACATTTACAAATCAGATATCATATTATTTACTGCTGCATAACAAATTACCCCCAAATATAAAGGCTTATGACAACAGATACTTATTATCTCACAATTTGTGTGGGTTGAGAATGTGAGCTCAGCTTACCTGAGTTTCTATCTCAGGCTATCTTGCAACGGTGCAGTGATGTTACTATTTGGGGCTGAGGTCATCTTAAAGCTCAACGGGGACAGGATCTGCCTCCAGGCTCAGTCATGTAGCTGTTGGCAAACCTCACATCCTAGCTGACTGTTGACTGGAGATATCAGTTCCTTGCCCTTTGTGCCTCTCCGTTAAGTCTACTTACAACTTGGCAGATTGCTTCCCCTAGAGTAAGGAAGAGAAAGAGAGAGATCGTAGTCTTTTAAGGTAACCTAATTTCAGAAGTGATATCTTATCACTTTTTCCAGTCTATTTGTTAGGAGAAAGTCACTATGTCTAGCTCCACACTCGGAGGGGATTACCCAAAGGCCACGAGTACCAGGAGGTAGGATCATTGGGACCATCTTAAGATTGCCTACCAAGATATCCTGAAGGATGTTTGCTACGCTACATTTATTGTAGCTTGATCGTCCTTTTTTTCATTCACAAATACTTAAACAAATGCTTACTGTTGACATTTCTAAACACACACATATTCTTCTTACCCTGCTTGTTTCTGTGATAGTTATGAATATTCTGAAATGATGTTAGGTTAGCCAAATTATAGAATTGAAGGGATCTTCTAAAGCATTTATTCTACAACCCTTATCTTTAATTTGCAGATATAAAATTTAAGGAAAGAAAAAGGTAAATGAGTTCACCCAAGCCATACAACTGGTTACTTACAGCACTGTAATTAACAGGTTTCCTGACTTACAGTTTATTAAGAAATTGAGGAAGATATTATACAAATAAGATTAATTTTATATGGTCACCTTGTCAAGCCACTGAGATTTTGGCATTTATCTCTTAAGCAGCTTGTGTTACCATAACTAATACATAAATTGCTGTTAGAAGTGAATAGGAGCTCTAACGAAAAACCTAAAAGATATATTATGGCAAGAAAACTTGTTTCAGAAACTAGAAAGATTGAGACCCAAGATAGGCAGTGGCAAAATATTGCCAAAAATGCTAGGTGCAAAATCCTAGAAGGTAAAGTATATGCATACCAAATCTGCATTCGTGTGAGTCCCTAAACAAATGAATGTGGCAAAGCCTGTGCTCTATATATTGTATTTTAAGTAAGTGAAAAATGAAATTTGATTGAGATAAACCATTGAAAATTTCAGATTCATCTGTTATTGCCACCTTAACTAATACAGTCTTTTGTATACAATGCTATCTGTTATTATATTATTATTAAATTTTGTATTGATGAAGAACTTTCTTTCTATTAACTACTTGATTTTTGTGTTGTTTTGTCTAAATTATTTTAAATATACTAGAGATTAGAAATATATAGTACTTAAGTACTTGCTTTCTGCTAGTTACTGTACTAAAATATTTAAATTGTTTCATTGATGCTTTACAGTAATCTATAGCAGATATATATAATCACTATTCCCATTTTATAGATAAGAAAACTAAGGCTGAGAGAATTTAAGTAGCTTGGTTACAGTTATAGATGATATATCAGAATTGTTAGGTACTTAGATAATGATGATATTGATGATAATCAAACTCATGAATGTGGATGATGCTTCCTAAAGAGGGTATGTTGTATGGGAAGAGAAAAATAAAACAAAATATGAAGAGGAGACAAAAGCTATGAGCCTACTGAAGAACTTGAGAAGTAGGTAACTTTAAAGCATGGATAAGAGAAGCCATCAAATAAGAGTGATCATGGATTCAGAAAGGTAGGAGGAACAACAACATGGTAGGTATGTTCTTGTAAAAATAAGGAAAGTGAATGTTTCCCCCAAAGAGAGAGTAGTCAGAAGTGTTAAATGGTGCAGAGAATGCAAATTAAAAAAGAAAAAAATGACATGTTTCCATAAGATTTACGAGTAAAAATGTGTCCTTGGCATGAGCTGTGAGAGAGATGGAGGTGGGTCAGATTTATAGTGCAACGAATGGAAATGAAGAAAGGAAGACCGAGAATAGAGACAACATTGAAGATTGGTTATGGAGAGAGAAGAAGAAGAAGGTAGGAGTTGGAGTGAACTGTGGGGTTGAGTTTTTTTTTAATTTGGGTAACATGTTATAAAGGAATCAGTAGAAAACGAAAGGCTGATGATGCAGACTAGAGAACAGGGAAATGAGAAAGCACATAGGTCTTCTGAGAAACCAAGAAGGATGGGATCCAGCTCACAGAAGGAGGGTTTACAATTCAACCTGAAAGGGAAGTGAGAATAGGTGGTGAGGAAAGTAAGTACGTAGAATAATTTAGATAAGGAAGATAACACAGTTCTCCTCTGGTGTGTTCTATTTTCTCTCTCAAGAAGGCTATAGGGTTACCTGGCTAAGATAGAATGCAGTTGGAGGTTTGAAAAGAGTGGTTATGAATTTAAGCATCTTCAAGAACTGGAGAGAGAGCTGACAGTAAAATATAAGCACAATGTAGCTTTTCAGCTTGGAGGACCCAGTTTAAGTTGGAGACCAAACATCTTACAGATCAAAAGCACTGGAATTTTGCATACTGTTTGATCTACCATGTTTGGAGAAATTTATCCAAGGAAATAACTGTGAATGTACCTAAGACATAAGCCGTAAGGGTAACCACAATAGAATTTAAAATAGTGAAAAACTGGAAACAAATGCCTACTGATAAGGAGATTTGTTAAATAAATTGTGGTACATCTGTAATTAGAATATCATGCAGCCATCAAAAATTATGTTTTAGAAGAATATGAAACAGCTTTAGAAATATGTACATAATACATCTAATGAAAAATGGAGGTTATAGAAAAGAACATGCAGTATAATTCCTTTTCTTTAATAAAAATGAAAGCACTAGGAAAATGCCTAGGAAAATGACACAAAGTGTTAAAAATGATGGGATTACATGTATCTGAGTTAGTTTGGACTGCTATAACAAAGTACCATCTACCGGGCAGCTTCTAAACAATAGAAATTTATTTCTCATAGTTCTAGAGACTGGAAAGTCCAAGATAAGATGTCAGCAAATTCAGTATCTGGTGAGGGTCTACTTCCTTGTTCATAGATGGCTTTCTCCTGGTAACCTTACATGGAAGAAGGAGCAAGGAACCTTTCTCAGGCCTCTTTTATAAGGGCACCAATCCCATTCATAATGGCTTTGCCCTCATGACCTAATCACCTCCCAAGACTATTAACATGGGGATTAGGATTTCAACATATGAATGTTGGAAGGACAATCAATATTGTCCATAACAACATGTGAGTTTTAGTTCTGCTTGTTCTTGTCTGTATTTATACTTACTGCATTATAAACATTTATAATTACTATCATTAAGAATATCTTATATTCAGAGGATTTATTGGCAATTTACTGACACTCTAAGCTGTTGTTCTGAAGAATATTATTCCATGTGCTGTTAATAGCTGTATGTAGGGGAAAATGTTCATGTAGGTTTGAAAAAAATTTGTTTTAGTTAAAGTTTCACAGGTGTAATTATTCATGGTAAGAATGTTCAGAACTAATATTCTAATATTTAAAGGTCAACAGTTGGAAGTACCTGGTATAGTATTTTTCCCCAAGTTTTTGAGATTGTTCTTCTTTTTGGAAGGAGACTGAACTTTTTGTTGTTGTTTTAAAGATGACAGTGAAAGTATATCTGATTTTTTCAAAAATGGATGGATTTTTTAATAGGAGGAAAAATTCTTAAAATATAACATATGATGATCTTGAAATATAGCATATATATTAAGAATATACCAAGGGTACCAAGTAAAGTGTGAAATAAGGCTTATACAGAACTGTATTTTTTTTCTTAAAGATAGTGTCTCACTCTGTTGCCTAGGTTGCCTCCCAAGTGGCTAGGACTACAGTTCTATGCCACTAAACCTGGCTAATATTTTTGTATTTTTTTTTTTTTTTTTGTAGAGATGGGGGTCTCACTCTATTGCCCAGGCTGGTCTTGAACTCCTGACCTCAAGAGAGCCTCCTGCCTTGGCCACCCAAAGAGCTGGGATTACAGTGTGAGCCACTGTTCCTGGCCCACAGTTGTATTTTTATAACCTCCATAAATAAGTTTGATGTTCATCACTGTTTGAGAACCTTTAGCCTAGATGATTCTAGGTCCAAATTAAAGAATTAAGGCTGTGGCCTGAGAACATTTTAAGTAAACTGAATCTATGACTGATAACATTATACTATTGTTGACTAATATTAAATAAAGCACTACCAGGATTCTGACAAACATGAAAAAAAATATTTCATAAGAGTTTTGATCAATGTTTTCCTGAGGTTAAAACATATTGAAAGCCAGGGCTTTAACAAGTATCCAAAGACTTCCCATAAAGCATACAATTTCTGAACTATATATATTAGTAACATTTTACAAATACCAATTTAACACAGTGAAGGCTAAATGTCTTTTCTGATTTGACAATTCTTCCCGTGCAATTCATCAAACAAACCTAACTAGATACTTCTGACATCTCTTTTTAAGAGGCAAAAGAACAAATCTTTGTGATTTTCCAGGGGCCATTTGGGAAAGCTCTGATAGCTTTAGGTGTAAAAATATTCTGAAAATTTTATCCTGTTTTTCTATATTTAGAATATGATTTGGGGAAGGCAAAAATGAAAAGCGTTTTCAGAAGAGATTTGTATACTTGATTAAGATAGAATTGTGAGAAATAGTGCTTAGTAAGCCATTTAATTAAAGTGACAATGAACCATTAAAAAAACACACCTTAGAGAATAACAGGATTGCAAAGAACCTTAGCTCTTCCATAAGGGAGAACTTTTGTTTTTGTTCTTTTTCCTCTTTAAATAATCAAGGATATAATAGAGTTGACATAACACACAGAAAATTAGTTTGGTAAAAAGCAGAATTCTACAATCTAGGCAGATTGCACAGAAGCCAAATGACCTTTCACATTGTAGGTAAAGATATTAATTGGTAAACCAAGAGAGTAAGCTCATTAGGATTGAACATAGTGAATAAATTTTAATACTTTTCATAGCTTCTTTGCCTTTTTAGCTATTTTTGTATTATTTATTTATCTTTGTAGCAATACATACACATATATATAGTATATATAATATATATAGGTTTTATATTTATTGAATATATACTTATGAGAGTCATAGAGAATAAAGATGTAAAATAGACATAAAATATAAAGTAAAATTTATATAAATTAAAAAAATGGTATATTTCCCCTAATTTTGAGACATATTTTATTACATAAATTTTCTTTTCATTTATTATTTTAACTCTAAATCTCTTTTAAAAAATGAAACTCTGCCAAAATCTTTCACTGTTTAATTTTCTTCTATACCAATACTAGTAATCGTAATTCCCTAATCCTACCCTTCAATTCTGAGAAACTTCAGTTCTTAACTCACTTTTATAAATACAAGTTTCCTTTCAATACACTATCTTTCTTAATATGCCTTGTGCTTACACATTTTACTCTGAATAATGTTTTCTCTAGAGGTATATGGTGCTTTAAGTCATCAATACCTGTAAACACACAAAAATAAGTAAAAATGAATCTTCATTTTAAAGGAGATTTTCTGCATTATTTTGAGAAATAGCTTCCCTCAGGATTTTATAAAAATTGGATTTTAAATTTCCAGGTTGACATCAGTTACTTGAAAGGGGAAATACCTATGTCTATTTTTCTCATTTTACTCTTTTCGTCTGGGACATTCTTTCGTTTGCCATGCATCATTGCCAAAACACTCTTTTGACTTAGTAATATCTGGAAATATTTGCAGTCTAATTACATAGGCCTATATAGTGTCTTTCACTTGCTAATATTGATTAATTTCTCTTAGGAAGACATAAGAATGAGTAACACTCAGAAAATAACAGAGAAGGATTGTAAAAAATCAAAGGTCGCAAATAAACATAAAACAGAAATTGCCACCCTTCCTGTTTTTTTTTCTTTTTCTTCTTGTTATTATCATTTATTTATTATGAATAATAATAAGCAACTTTCTATCTCCTCTCTGCTCCTTGAAGATGGAGACAGTGAGATGTTCAATTTGTATTCTAGTCAACACTTAGTGGGAACTCAATAAATGTCTGCTGACTGTTTCAATAAAACAGTGAATCTCAAAATTATACATGGCGGTGGTACAGAGTCTGATCTCTGTCTCTCTGAGCTGTAAATGTCTTTGGACTCTCAGGTTTACATTTAAAAATTAGGCATGTTTAACATTCATATATATTTGTGTATATATATTTATGTTTATTTGTGTGTATTCACACACACAGTTTTTAATAGCTTTGTGGTTTCATCACTTAATATTTAGTATGAATCAGGCAGAGGCAGACCTAGGTTTGTGGAGATTAAAGCTAATAAAATTTTTGTTGGCTCATTAAGAAAATAAATATATAATCATATATATAATTATGTAAGTAAACGTTTATTTAAAATGAGAAAAGAGATTGCAACAAATACCACAAGCATCATAAACTCTAAAAAAATCTTTATAAGTTAAATGCTTAACACATCTTTATACTACTTTCTTTTTACTTTCTTTTGTCTTTGTATTGTTTGATTACCACTTCAACACATGAATTATACAATATCATGTTCTATAGATAAAGTAGAAAGAAAATTTAGTCTTCGCAGCATAATTGACTACTGTTCTAGCATAACTGACTCTTTAATTGAATTGTTTTACTATTACTGGTATTAGAAAAACTTTTTTAGCATCATAACTCATTATTTATAATGTTACATACATTTTTGGGTATTTTATTAATAAAATTTGGGAAAAGCTTTAACTTTATTTCGTGTGTAAGCTATAACAAGATTTGGAAGAATTTCCTAGAGAATAGCTGCTGGCTGCATGCATTTCAAACCTTATTTCTCCTCTATTACCTGTATACTTTCTATGCCAGGTGCTACAGGACAAGTTCATCTATCTTGCGATACAGGCTCTTGTCCTTCACCTTCCTGTCTTGATATTGGAGGAATCATCACAGAAGGCATAACCCTGGAATGCATTCCTTCACCAAAATAGTAATATCTTAACCATACATTCACATTATTCCACTAAACCTAAACTCAGCTTACTTTTAGCTGAATCCAAAAACTGCCCTTATCCATTTCAATTAACCTGATACGAAAGAAAGCTGATGAGGGAGGAAACAGAATGGAAAGAGCTCTCTTAAGTGATTAAGGATAAATTTCTTATTTTTTATATATTTGTAAAAAGAAAAGAGCCTGTGCAAGGATTACAAGGGCAAATCCCAAGGCTTTGAATGAGCTATGCAAGGAAATTTTCCTAATGTTAAGGTTTGGCTTCATGGTAAATCCAACTCTGGTTTAGGTATTATTCTTTTAAGTGATTTACTTGTATTAGCTCAATTAATAACCATATTAACTCATACTACTATATTAATAATTATCCCCACTTAATTGAGGCATATGCAGATTAAGAAGTTTATCCAAGTGCATAAAGTTAATGGTTGGCCAAGATAAGCAGCTGAACTGAGCTACCTTCTGTGCTGTTAGTTATTTGTTCATTGCTGTGCTTGTTTTAATAGTACACATTTAATTCCCATTTAATTCCCTTTCTAAAGTCTCCTTAAAATTGAGACTATAGAAATATATGCACTGTTTATCCTGTGGAGTTGTCAGGTATTCCAGCCCACTGCTGTATGTATCTAGATAAGCCTAAACCTCATTTTAAGAAGCATGGAGCAAGCATATTGTACTCTTTAATTTCTATTCCTCAAAAATGAACGTACTAGGGACTATGTGATTTCTCAAGTTGTGCACCTGTACATAAGTCTAAGAAATCTGTCAATATCTGATACTACATACTATAATGCCAACATATAGCTGATCCAGTCTTATACAATATATTTATTTAATCATATCATCTGTCTACCAATGTCAATCAAACATGATATTCAGAGTCAGATGTATCACTTACAATTATGCAAAAAAGTTATATCTAGTAACTTGTTTATTTTCAAACACCATCTTGACTTTTCAAGATTCACAAAAGTCATAGGTACATCTTAGATCTTACAAATATTAAGGAAATCTAAGGAAGACACAATTTAAAGTCTAGGGTTATCAATTTTATTAATTATCATGTCACCAGCAGTGCTCTTGGTAATTGCAATCAGCAACAGAACACTGTATAAAAGTCATCGCTAATAACATGATCGCTGTTAATGCTGATGAAACATCTACTATGTATCAGATAATATGTATGCTTTATTTCAATCGAGGTATCAAAAAATTTAAAACTCGTAAGATAGTTATTATCATATCCTTCTTTTGGCGAAGTTGAAGCCAGAAGTTAATTTACCCAAAGCTACGCAGCTAGTTAAAAGAGACACAGGGTTTAAGACACGAAAGCCCACTGCAACAGAAGAGGTAAATTTGTGGAAAACATCTTTTTTGACCATTGCATTAGTTTCTTAGATTTTATAAGGCTGGCCTGGAAGTCTCCAGATCTTATAGCATTTCAACTGTATATATGGTATGCATTAAATACATTACAATGTATATACAATACACATTCCTTTGGGCAGAACTCAGTCACATGACTACACCTATCTATTAATACAAGGGAGGATGAGAAAGTTAGTCTAGCTCTGTGTACAAGAAGATGACAAACTAGCCAGTCTGAGACAGTCTTTCTACACCTCTGAAGATGATGTTTCATTTTACACACATCCAAATGCTTTAAGGACCCTTCCAAATGCAACCTTCCAAAGAAGCTTTCTGGGTTCCCCCAACACAGATGTGATTTCTGCCATATATGAACTATTAAACAAGTTTGTTGGAGGTTTTGTTTTATTTTGTTTTTACATTGTTCTTAAGAAATTTACCCTGAAGACAAACTAGAGAGATTAATCATGTGATTCAGGGGCCAACATCACGAGTTTAAATGCCAGCATGTTTACTGATTAACCTCATGAGTTTGGAAAGTTGCTTTAATTTTCGGTAACTTAGTTTACTTATTTATAAAACTATACTTACCTCAAAGTATGGTTAAAAGTTTCAATTGGGCCAGGCACAGTAGCTCATGACTATAATCCTAGCACTCTGGGAGGCCGAGGCAGGAGGATCGCTTGAGGTCAGGAGTTCGAAACCAGCCTGAGCAAGAGCGAGACTCTGTCTCTACTAAAAATAGAAAGAAATTATCTGGACAACTAAAAAAATATATAGAAAAAATTAGCCAGGCATGGTGGCATATGCCTGTAGCCCCAGCTACTCGGAGGCTGAGACAGAAGGATTGCTTGAGCCCAGGAGTTTGAGGTTTCTGTGAGCTAGGCTGATGCCATGGCACTCTAGCCTGGGCAACAGACCCAGACTCTGTCTAATAAAAAAAAAAAAAAAAAGTTTCAATTGGCATAATATATATATAGCTCTTAGAGGAGTGCCAGAACATGTTAGTATTCAATAAATGTTATCCATTATCTTAAATCTTAAATCTGCCATTTATTATCCATTTACTTATCTCATTCCTTTTACTAAACCATAAACCTCCTGAGGGCCACAATCGTCCCTTACTCATTTTGAGATCCTATGTATTCCCTTTGTACTACCTGAGGAATATTAGGTAATCAAATAATTATTGGGTCAAGACAAATCATTTCTTTCTTAGCTCTTTGTAAAGAGGTTAAATGCACTGTCTTATTTATATGATGAAAAAATAGAACAAAATGCATAGTGATGCTTCATACTCAGTTGTAAAATATTAAAATATATGTATTCATAATTTTCCCCATTACTGCACACAGTTTAGTACATAAACATCCACCTAAATGTATAGGGTGGTATTTATGATTGAGTTTTACCCTGTGTGCCCTTTATATTAATGTAAACTCTTGAACAGTGACCAAAAATCATTACAGCTTGATGTCTGTTCAGTGGCCAGAATGAAATGAATTGGTCTCAGTCCAATTCCTAGTGGACAAGTGTCTAAATCAAAAAACACCACCACAATTAACATTACTTTAGTTAATAGTTTTAACCACTGAGGTCAAGGATAAAATGAATAATAAAATTTGAACTAACCTTCCAATGCAAGTTGTAACTTCTTCCAAAATAGAGGTTGGATTAAGTTAAAAGGGATGTCTGCTAACTAGTAAATTCATAGAATAAAAGGAAGAAAGGAACTCCAATGAGGTTGCCTAGAAAGCTATGTATTCTTGTAAAAGCAAATTTTCTATAACAATTATTCGTTTTTGCAAACAGCCTCAAAATGTTTTCTTCATGAAAAACTAAATTTCTACCAAAGCTTGTAATAATTTTTAACCTACTATTAATTTTTATAAATAAGTTGAGAATTTAAATGTAAGCATATTTATTTCATTCCCAGATAAGAATGCAAAAGAATCACTGGTAAATTTTAAAAGTATTCTTTTAAAAATATTCTTTACAGAAAGGTAGAAGAAGCACCTTTGGATCCACAGAATTTCGTTGAGAGACTTAAAAGTATAAAGGCTAAACATCTGTCTAGTAGCAAAAAATGTAAAACCTGATTATTCATCCCTTCACAGAATTATAGGATTCCCTATAGTTTATGTTTTAAAGGAGTTCAGACATTTTATTTTTACGTACAAGATAAAGGTTTTCATAAATTGAGTTGATTTACCCAGTTACAGAGATCTCCACTCTTCATGTGATACTTAGTGTGTATCCTGAAAAATCATGCATTAATAAAAAGGCTTAGTTATGTGTATGTATAATTTTTAACATTGTTCAAAGCACTGAGAAAAACATCAATGAGCAAAATAGGAAAAACTTCCTACCCTCATGAACTTACTTACATTCTAGTGATGGAAGAATGATAAAAATACGGGAAACATATTTAATCATGCAATAGCACAAGGTCAGGGAGGTCAGTGTGGGGGATGGTATATTAGCTTGCTAGGGCTTCCACAACAAAGTACTACAACTAGATGGATTAAACAAAAGAGATTGATCATCTCAGAGCTCTGGGGGCTATAATTCCACAATCAAGGTGTTGGCAAGGTTGGTTTCCTCTGAGGCAGGTGAGGGAATGGTGTGTTCCTGGCCTCTCTCCTTGGTTTGTGGACAGCTGTCATCTTCCTATATTCTTACATTGTCTTCCCGCTATACCTCTCTGCGTCCAAATTTCTTCTTCTTATAGGGACACTAGTTACATTGGATAAGAGCTCACCATAATGACCTCATTTTAACTTAATTATCTTGTTAAAGTTCTCCTCTCTAAATACAGTAGCATTCTGAGGTACTGGGGATTAGGGCTTTAACATATACATTTGTGGGATGGGCAACCCAATTCAGCCCATAATTGGAGAGAGGGTAAAATTAGAACTTTAGGTGATCAATTTGGATTTTATTGAAAAGGCATTGTTTCTGCAAAGATATACAAGAGATAATTTACAAAACAAAACAACTAGCGTTGCAACCTTGTTTGTCATAAAAGTTTGTGATAAAAACTGAATTTGCAATTAATGAAAACCAAATAAAGCTAACTACGGTAAGAAGAAAGTGGTATCTCAGAGAACCCATGAGAAAAGGCCATAGCTTAGCCCCAGGAAGGGCCAAAGATTAGAACCCAGAAAGCCTGAAGGAACCTGGGCAGTGCCTCCTCCCCATCCATGTCTGTGCTTCTCTCTGCACATCTGCTGCATTCTCTTCCTGCAAACCTGCTGGCTCCGCTTGATGGTCTACATCGAAGACAAAGGCTCCCCAAGCTTTGCAGTTTACACATATCCCATTTTCAGCTGATGGTAGAGACTTACTAACCAATCCCGAGTGCTAATCCCAAATTTCAAGGCTAGTCTGATTGGTTCACTTGACCATGGACAAACACCTAGGATCAGGTAGAACAAACATAGCTGCCTGGGATCCTTCTCTGTGGAAGAATGGTGAGGGTATAGACTTGTGGACTATGTAAATACCGCCAATAGAGCTGGGTACAGACATTAAAGCTTTCCTCGTTAGATATTGGAGATCACATTCTTTTTTTAAAAAAATGATTGTTTCAACCCTTTTTTCCTTTTTCCACTTTCACACTTTCTTCATCAAAATTTACCAATTCTGTATCAAATTACTCTGATCATTTCATCTCTAATGTGGAAAGGTAGAAAGAGTACAGGAAAAGGGAGTCATAAAAATTAGGTGAAATCCTAAATGTCACATTACATAGCTCTATGATCTTGAGCACGCCACTATATATCTCTCATCTACAAAAGGCATCTACATCTCATCTACAAAAGTGAAGTACTTCTTTCACTATAGTGTAAGTTTTTGGTTACTTAAATCCCCAAATGTTTATTCAAAATTGATTCCAAAACATGTTTATTAATTTATCACTGTGGGCCAGGCATTCCGATAAGAGAGAACAAAGTGGGACTGGGGGTGGGAATCCGATGTTATCTGCACTTCAGGATTATTACTATCTGTAGTTTAAAATTTCAATCTGTTATATGATAACCTTTAATTATCTCATTAATGTCTAAAGCAAGGTCCTCCCATGAAAGTGAAGCAGAGAAAGCAGGGGTTGAAACTATTAGATATAAGTTTCTAGAGGACAGAAACTGAATCTTGTTTCCTAAATACCCAGGATTTCACATATTTTTAAAAGTCTAAAGAATGATGTTTTGTAGACTATGTACTTCATGCTCATATTTTGCATCTATAAGCAACCCTTAAGGAGAAATTTCACACCAGATGGATAACAAAGATGGTTCCATGACAGATTAGTGATGGATAAACAAATCTAAAGAGAGGACTATGAAATAACTATGAAATAAAACCATTTTGGTTGTCACAGACTATTCATAGGGTAAAATCTTTCAGATCTCGAAGATGTACAATCTCCCTTTACCTGTCCTTGGATTACCGAAAGTTTCATCTATGATGATAGTTTTATTTTATAACTCTAATTTCAGCCTCTAACCTCAACATCCATGTGTCCCAAATGCAAGCAATCCATGAACAGCTACACAATTTACGGTTATTAATTAGAACGAAGTTGGCAGTTAGACTACAGAGTTCAGCCTGTTTTCTTGTGATTCTTTAACGCGGTTGACTGCCTGCAAACATTTAACTGATTCCCCTGCCACTTGTCTATGTATTTAAGCAAATAGACTATTACAAGAACAAAGACCTACTTGCTTTTTCTAATTTGACAGAGGATAAAAGAAGGTTTTGCAGCTTTGTTTTATTTCTAAACTCATTTAGCACCAAGTGCATATCCACTTCGACTTTTTTGGAACAGGTTCATTATGAAAACGGTCTAATAATGAGTAGTTGGACCTAAAGTTTTTATCCATCCCCAAATGAGCCCAAGCTTGTTTCTCATGATTTCTTTGTTTTATAATTATGTTCTCTTTCAGCCCATTCTGTGTCTCCTCCCGAACATATTCTCTTTTGTACTGTGTTTTTTTTTTTATTGTGAATACCTCATTATATGTAGTAATTTCTATTATAAGTCTACAATACAAATTCATCAGTTATCATTGATAATTATAATATAGGTGCTTGCTCAAAATCTTATCGCTTAAATTAGGGAAATATAAGTAAATAAGCCATTAAATAAAAAAGAACATAAAGTATAAATGTTTCCTAACTCTTGAGGTTGACTTATGCCTAAGTAAAGACTTGCATGCAGGTAGTTTTCAGGGATGTGACTCCAGTATGCAGGTGTGAGGGGCAGGGGCAGGGAAATCTGGAAGGAAGGAAAGTAATGTGAGATTACAGAATCCTAAAAACTGAACATCAGCCACTTTACTTTCTTTGTAGGTGGGGCATTTTCTGTGGTGTCCTATAACCATTTTGTATAAGCTCACGAGCTCTGATTGTTAATTTTTTAGGAATTTTGTGAGTCAAGTTTTAAGCCATTGGTAACTTGAAATTGGCCACAGTGCTAGTATTCACACCACAGAGATGAGTAAACACTACCCACTAGGGTATCTATTTTTCACCCTTGAAACGTCACTCCCAAGTATTTTTATTTGCTCTACTAAGGGTCCACAGACTAAAAGTAACATTTTTTAAATAAAGTTTTATTGAACACAACACCACCTATTCATTTATATACTACCTATGATTGCTTCCATGCTAAAACCCAGACTTGAGTAGTTGGGACACAGATCAGAGGGCCTTCAAACCCTGCAATATTTACTAAATGGCTCTTTACAGAAAGGTTTGCCCACTCCTATGTTGAACTATGCTAAGCAAATTTTCTCCCTTGATAAGAGAGCAAGATTATTTCATTTACATCTTTACTTTTATTTATCAATATGATAAGACAGGCTATCCTCATTCTTTCCTGAATGAGGCTCATGCATCTCTTTCCCAATCCTTGTGTTTGGCTCCCCATAGAGGAGTACATTTCTTGACTCCCGAGATATATCTGCTAGTTTTATTAAGACTGTAAACAGCAGCAGATTTTAAGTTCCTAGACCCTGATACAAGAACATCCTATAAAAAGCTTAACAAAATCCTACCATCAGTGGTAGATTTTATGTCTTTTATAAACTTTAAATTTCCCAAGCACTATATATCAGTTTCTCCTTTGTGTGGCTGTTGGCTTAATCTGTCTCCATCTTGGCCATCAGTTTTGCTATATGTAAGGTCCCCTCTACACCATTGACTTCAGCAAGTTGATGATGAGTCAATGGCTCTTCCAAAAAGCTATGTTGCAACTTTGAGCTTCATAACAGTGACCTTAGGTCTCTGCTTCTTATTATCTTGGTCTTTGTTGAACTCCATTTTTCCTCTCCTATTTCTTATGTCCACTATTCCACCACTAAAATAAAATGAGCATAGCTCATACAAATCTAAAGCAACATACAAAGCTTCTCCTTGATTCTCAGGCTTTTCCTAGCTTTCAGTATTCTTAAGGAAGTTTTTGAAAGTTTATTTCATTCAATATTTGCATAATTATATTTATTTATAAAGCACAGCTGTTCTTTTCCATATTTGACTGTTTCATTTATTAATTGCTAATTCCAATACTAATCATAATGGCTGATCAGAATTTCATAAAATTCAAAAACATGGGAAAACCCTTAAAGAATTAGATGCCAAATATATGTTTGATTAAAATTCATTATATTTTCCAAATTTATTTGGAAATTGTCTTGATCCAAAATGCAGCCATAAAGACCAAAACTTAAAATATACTATTTTTTTCCTTTTCTAAGATTTTAAATAGCAAAAGAATGTTACCACCTTATCATTACCAGGAAAAAGTAAGTGAGTTAGTTCTCCTGTTTTCATTGTCAAAGTAGATGTTAGGTGTTATATTTGCTAAAAATCTTACAATGAATGAAATCCTGCTTAAACTAAATTAGGAAAAATGTAAATAGGTGTAAAGGTAAAATCTGGACATACAGTACTTGGCTAGATCAGGAGTTTCTCTCTCTCTCTCTCTCTCTCTAATCTCTATTTTAACACTTTCTCTATCTCTGTCTCTATCTCTTATCTCTGCTTCTGCCTCTGTGCCTCTGTTGGCTTTATTCTCAGGCAGACCATCTATGTGTAGCAAAAATGACAACCTGCACCAGTTTTAAGCTTACATATTGCTGTTAGGTGCCAGAGAGAAAAAGAACCTCTTTACCAATGGTTCATGAAAATCTACTCTAGAGAGATTTTGATTATCCCAGTTGAGAGGAACACAATTGTCTTTTCTTGAACCAATCAGTGAGGCCAAGGAAAATGAAACACTCTGATTGGCCAGGCTGGATCACATGTTCTCACAGGCTGGATCACATGTTCTCACTTGTGGTATTTGGGAGAAGGCCACATATAAGCCTCAATTAATAATGGATTCTGCTAAAAAAAAAAAAAAAAAACTTAAACAGAAGAAGAAGGGAAAACAGAGTCATTGCATCTACCAATGTCTTCTATATGGACTATGAAAAGCTTCTTGTTCCTAATGTGAAAATTTTTACTATGCTGAAGATGTGCACTAGCATGAGATATAACTAAAAATTGAACACTGTTGCTCTTATCTAAAAGGACTTGCTTCATTTCAGATGAAAGAATAATGATTAGGTGGATGAATGCATGAGTGAATGTTTAAGCATGGACTTGTCTTCTCTGTCCAGGCTAATGCCTACATTCAAGAACTTCAAGGTCAAACTGACCATTTGTCAATTCTTAAAACAGGTATAATCAACTGGGGGTTGATGTAACCATCTGTCCAGTGTCTATCCACACCCCTGGAACAGGACCAGAGCCAGAAAAGCCAAAAGAGACAGCTTAGGTCTGAGGAAATGGCCAGGTTTGTACTCAACAACAAAGTTCTAAAGAAAGACTTTAAAGTCTTTCTTCAATATCCCTCTAAAATCAAGGAAGTCATCTTCTCGTGGCTTGTTTAAAACTTCTGAATCCCTGAATTTTGTAAATTGTCTCACCTAAAATCAATTACCTAAAATAGCTTTGTTCTCTATAAGTATACAGTAAACTTTCTAATTATTTAATTTACTGCATAGAACATTCAATCACTGATTCATTCATTAATTTTTTGCAACGTTGCTTTAAGCAAGTCACAAGTCACTTTCTTTTTGAAATATTCTCCATTCTTCCTCCCAACACCTATTCCTTTACCTTCCATTTCCTCTCTCCCTCCCCTCCAAATTTCATACTACAGACTCCAGACTGAATGAATCTCTGGTTAACACAATACTTGATCTTAGAATTTATTTTATTATAATAATTTGTAATTACATGTACATGTATATGTGCTTTCTCTATTAGATGGCAAATATAATAACTATGAATTAATAATTATATCTCTAGTCCCAGTCCAGTGGAAAACTAGAAATTATTCAGTAAAATAATTTAGTTTTTTTCCAAACGAAAGCACCTGCGTCTAATGTCTGATATAAAAACATTTTTACTTTAGAGGGAATAAGAAGGTATCATAAGGATTCTGAGAGATTTCTTGATACTTCTAAGGGCTCTACAGATTATTTGCTATGATAACTTAAAATTCAAATGAAAGGCTTTTCTTCCCAATTCTCTCTCTCTCTTTAAGACATAAAGAGAAATAGTATATTCCCTGGATAAAATGCAAAAGTGGGGTAGTGGAGAAGAGGTACAATGTTTAAATGATTATATGTGCAAATCTTTTACATTTATGGATTTTTATATATTATATATTGAAGTCAGTTTGATCCTGTGTGAAATGAGAAGGACAGATACTGTTATCTTTACTTTAAAAAGTTGGTAACTGGAAAATTAGAAAATTAAGGGACCAGGCCAAGTTCATGATTCATGTTACTACATGAGTTCAGCCTGTGATATGGGGCACAATTACAATTACAGTGAAGTTTTTCAGTCTCCTTCACTTATTTCATTCCATTTGATCACAAACATCACCCCTTTCAGTATCACTTTTCTTCATTTTGAAATAGGGATAAAATAGTACCCACGGAATAAAGTCATAATAAGAAGTAAAGGAGAGAATGCATGGAAAGCTGAACTCAGCAGGAAGTGTTTGCTTTGTAGCCACTTCAGCAGCTCTCTGACCTCACTTTGTCAACCTTCCTGTTTAAGAAAATGTTTGCCTAGGAAAGGTAGAGCAAAAGTGGTAAATAATCCTGTGTTCTAGGGTGTTGAGATATAAGGAGAGAGAAACTAGAAAAAACCTGGACAATTCATTTTGTAGACCACAAGAAGTGTTACTGGTTGTATTGAGAATGAATTGACTGTCATGAGGGAAAAGGCTTGTGGCTAAAGATGGTGAAGTAGCCTCAGGGTAGTAATGGAAAGGAAGAGAATGCATGAATACTGAATGCTGTTTCCCTATGAGACATTTTCAGGGGGATGATTGAAAACTAGCTAGGACATATACTGGCCAAGACAAAGAAACTTTTGCAGCTTCATAAAATTTTCTATATTGAAATGCTAGTTTTCAGGACTAAAACACTAGATTAAAGTATTAATTTTAAGGAATACAATGCTGGTGATATTGGTGCATTTTCCACATAAAAATTGCTTATTATTCCCAGACCTTTAAAATTTAAAATGAAAAAGTTGCTTCAGACATTTATATTAGGTGTGTGGAGAAACTGAGTGTAAGCTAAGTGTTATAAGGGCTGGATTAGCAATTTAGAGAATTTGTCAGTCCTTCTAGGCCATAAGTGTTACAATTTTTTGTTTCATTTAAAATTCAATGACTATTAACTTTAGATTCATTTTAATTCTCATGAATCAACAATTCTTCCTATTTTTTTAGACAGAGTCTCACTCTGTTGTCCTGGGTAGAGTGCCGTGGCATCAGCCTAGCTCACAGCAACCTCAAACTCCTGGGCTCAAGTGAGGGATCCTCCTGCCTCAGCCTCCCAAGTAGCTAGGACTACAGGTGTGCACCACCACATCTGGCTAATTTTTTCTATTTTTAGTAGAGATGGGGTCTTAATCTTACTCAGACTGGTCTCAAACTCCTGACCTCAAGCCATCCTCCCACCTTGGCCTCTCAGAATGAACAATTCTTCCATTTTAAAGGAAAATACTGACCTTTAAATGTCTCATAAAAGTTTATTCTAAGTTTCTTAAAATTTATTCATGATGCTCTTGCGCTAATTGGAAAAAAAATTATATGGTAAATAAAGTAATCATTCTATCATTTGTATTTTGATAGCAACTAATCAAGTTATTTACCTAAACAATAGTATATGCCTCTGAAATGAGAAGTAAGGGTTATTATTTCAAAGTTGAGGAAGATATTTCTTTTTTTTTGTTTGTTTTAGACAGAGTCTGGCTGTGTTGCCTGGGCTAGAGTGCTATGGCGTCAGCCTAGCTCACAGCAACCTCAAACTCCTGGGCTCAAGCAATCCTCCTGCCTCAGCCTTCTGAGTAGCTGGGACTACAGGCATGTGCCACCATGCCCGGCTAATATTTTCTGGATATATTTTTAGTTGTCCATATAATTTCTTTCTATTTTTAGTAGAGATGAGGTCTCGCTCTTGCTCAGGCTGGTCTTGAACTCCTGAGCTTAAACGATCCACCCACCTCGGCCTCCCAGAGTGCCAGGATTACAGGCATGAGCCACCGCGCCCAACCAGAAGATATTTATTTGTAAAGTGGATACATCAGCCATAGAATCAAATAAATGCAGCACTACATGGTCTATATGAAGGAAACTAAAAATATTCCCTCAGGAAGTGTTTAAATAGAAAATATTATTCACTCACCCATCGACACGCACATTCCTACATCTCCACACTCAATTTCTTAAGAAATTAGAGTCATTATTAGAAGTGAGAAGAGTTCCAAGTTCACCTTGCATGGAAAAGTGAGGGCTTGTTCCCAACTTTCCATGGTTAAAATCAAATCTTCAGTGGAGAAGAGGATGCTAACAGAGGACTTAGAATTGGTTACATATTTGCTTTGGTTTTGGCAGAGAGGAATATCTTTCCATAGTAAACAACTATTAATATTATTAAAAAGTAAGCAAACAAAACTCCTTTCTCAAACTACTATTCACAGACATGGGGAAAGTGAGGAAAATAAATGGTAAGTAAGATCCCCTCCCCAGCCTACAGTTAGAGATGGAACTGTGAGGAATCCAATAAGGTTCTGCTTGACAGTGCTTCTGGAGTTTTTCAAGATCAATTCTGCAGCACATGCCAAGCCCTCCCGTCCTTTGCCACCAGTATAAGACTGAAAAGAAAGGGGGTCTGTGTGTGATAAATTGTCAATAAAAGGACCATCTGAAAGTTCTATTTATGTATTAGATTTGTCTTTGAAGGTATCTATAAAGATTGACTAGGGAAAATATTTAAAAGGGTAAAGATTTTAACTTACAAAATGTCCTAGTCCTTTTACCTCGTTTGAGAATGTCCTTTTTCCTTATTTAGTTCCTCCCCAACACCTACCTTTTAAAGAAATTCTTTGTCAGAATTTCACGACATACAGTCATAGAATGGGCAGAGAGAAAGGAACAAAGAAGTGGAGGGAACAGGGAAAGACCTTTTACAACACAGTACCATTACCTACATAATAAAAGTGATTAGAGATTGGAAAATAAGGGAAAGGAGAAAAATCTGCATTGATTGGATAATATTGAGAAGGGAATTTATTATTATTTATTTATCTATTATCTACTCAGATATTTTTTGAGGCATTAGTTTTAGAGAAAGACAATCTCTGAAGCAGTATAAGGCAGAATGGAATTGGATAGAAGACAAAGGAGAAAATGAGAAGAGCTTCAGGATTTAAATATCAGAAATATTTAGGTGTCCCACACCTATTTGAATTTGACTAAGAGTAAGATGGGTCTGGAGTTCTAACATTGATAAATGTTATAATATATGTTTGTTTATCATGGATAGGTGATATTCAACAGATGATTGCTGTGTTAGAGCCTTTATTTGGAATAGTGCTTTATTCACAGGAGCAAATCAGATTCACAACCTAGGTGACCGATCAAAGAATTTCACTGCACCCTAAAGATTTTTGGTTGGTCTGCTTTTGGTATGCCATCTCAAGTATTGCTTTGCTTTATGTATTGGTGCTAAATCAAATTATTTTTCTATAACTTTTCCTTCTAATTTGTAAATGTGTAGCCATAAATCTTTCTCATTTTTGAAGTAACACAATGAACATACAAGGCAACCTTCATAAGTATAAGGTTATAATATTTTTAAGCAGAAAGCCTGCAGGCCAGGAGAGAGTAGAATGATATATTCAAAGTGCTAAAAGAAAATAATAGTCAAACAAGAATACTATATCCAGCAAACTATCCTTCAAAAATGAAGGAAAGTTAAACAGTTGCCTAGCAAACAAAAGCTGAGGAAGTTTATCACCACTAGTCCTACTTTACAAGAAAAGCTAAAGGGAGTTCTTCAGATTGAAATGAAAGGATACTAAACAACAGCACAAAAACATATGGATGTATAAAACTCACTGGTACAGGGAATCAGATTCAGAATACTCTAACATTCTGTAGAATGTAATGGTGGTGTGTAAATCACTTTTAACTCTAGTATAAAAACCAAGAGAAAGAGTATTAAAAATAATTATAGCTACAATAATTTGTGAATGAATATACAATATAAAAAGATATAAATTATAACTTAATAATAAATGTAGAGTGGGGGAAGAAGTAAAAATATAAAGTTTGTATCTGATTCAAATTAAGTTTTTACACTTTAAAATAGACAATTATAACTATAAATGTTTCATGTGAGACCCATGATAATCACAAAGACAAATCTGTAGTAAATTCACAAAAGATAAAAACAAAGGAATCAAAACATACAACTACAAAAAATCATCAATTCACAAAGCAAAACAGAAAGAGGGAAGAAAGGAACAAAGGAACTACAATATACATAATCATGCCCCAGGGTTCTTAGCCTTCCAGGTTACCCTCTACATACCCTTAAATTCAAACATTCATCTGGAGACTATATCTTGATGACTACAGGGAATTTGATCTTTTCCTCCAGTACTTCTGATGTTTACTGCTTTTAAACTCTGACTAGTGAGCACTTATTACTCTAAGAAGTTGTGAATGTCTGCAACTCACTTCCATTACCAAATACACACATCAATCTCTCCCTTTATTCCTTAAATTACTATTCATCTGAGACTTTTGAATTGCACATTCTAAAATTTTAACATTAAAAAGTAATAATAATAATAATCAGCAAAATTGATCCTCAACCCTGACAACCTCCCCATTATTCCATATTTCTAGTGGTTGTCCTTCTCCTTCACCCAAACTTACTACCATGGTCATGGGGCTCATTTCTCACATTAACTAGGGTCTCCTTTTTAGAATATCTCTTTATTAAGTCCTTGGACCCCATACCTAATCTCTGATTCCTCAGATAACATAATTATCTGTATAGAGATAATCCTACCTAAAATAAATACATTATGAAACAGATTGTTTAGCATCCCAGACTGAACTATATGCTTTTGGATTATTGCCAATTTGGACGTCTTTATAAAAAGTTACAGCTATGTTTTTCGTGTTTACTTTACATCTGCATGACTATAAAGACTCTTCAAAATGTTAGTTTTCAGAAACAAAGGTGATTTAGCCACAATAAATTTACCACTTATGTCCTTAGAGGTATTGAGAGTTCTGAACTATCATTGTTCAGTATCAAAACAATATATTAAATGAATTAATGCAAGCACAGCAATTAAAATTATGGCATATAAAGTAGAAGTCAGCACTGGGGATTCTACAACTTAGTACCGAGGAAAATGAGACTATTTATAAAGATCCTCAGACATTCAGAAACTCATTCTGGCTCATGGAGTAATTTCAATGAGATACCTAAAGCAATTTTTGAAAACAAAACAACTTTTCTGAATACTTATGTTATAAGAATATAAACCTGTACAATGAATGGTGACAGTTGTGAATTTGAACTGAAATGCCTTTTTCCTAAAATTTCCATTTACTGAAATCTTCAGTTGAACAATAATTGCTTTGGCTTTTGTTTTAGGAATGCATGCACATACCTTTGGCCAGTTGGTTTGCTCATATGTATTTGAATCTTCACAACCCTTCAAAGTGTATGTTATTTTCCTTTTATCACAGGTAAGTGCAGATATGAAAACAGATTTCATGATCTGTACAGCTCACGCTTTCAGTCCAGTATACTGAACTGCTCCAAAGAGAGTGAGTATAATAGACTCTTTATTTCTCTGATCTTTTCAATATTGAAGAATCTCTATAAGTTAAGAATAACACAAAGCATAGCCTGAAGATAATTATTGGAGTGTGAACACATATTAATAGTGACTATGAGACTTTTTACTATTTTTCAATATGTCCCTTATCTTTGACATTGGGCTTTTGTATATTTAATAGAGAAATGAATGCTAAATTTTTTTTCTAACCAGTCTGTGCTCTGAATGATATCTTGCCTATTCTTTCAAAACCCATTTACAAATGTATTTTTACATTTACAAAACAAAATATCTATATTTTTTCCTTGAACAAATTTAAAACATAATCTGTATTCATGAAGATTGTCCTTATTAATCAAAGATCAGTTAAGCAAGAGAATAACTAACCTGTAACACTCAAGTTACTGAAATTCTTGATGCACAATTCACAGATTGGTAACATTTAGGAAGTCCCATAAGTTTGAGGATAAACTTCTCTGACGACTTCAGGGTGAAAAAAAAAAAAAAAAAGACTAAAAAGTTATTTTGAAAGACACTCCTAATTACTACTTTTCAAATTCATAAAGCATTACTACAAGTGTCCTACTATGAAATATCTTTAATCTAACTTGATTTCCTTCAGAAATATGAGAAACTGAAAAAAAAACTAGCCCAAAGATAAATCTTATTCTTTAAGCTCTTGTCATAATTTAGTCATGAAGGAACTCAGAAAATGCTTAACAATGACTTAACACCATATAAACCATACTCTACTTGATCCAAGGAAACACAGATATTCACTTGTTTATAAGGTTTTTTGTTTTTACTTCTAATTTTCCATAAGCTTTAATATAGAACATCTTATTTGGGTTTTTTTTTTTTTTTGGATTTGGAATTGAATAATTCAAATATACATACAACTGCTTTGAAAAGTCCATTTAACAAGTCAATTCAGTGGAATAGCATCTTCCACACCATAGCCAGTCCTATATACAAAGACCCTGTTATGAAAGATCTGTGCTTTCAAAATTCAGGTGTACCTCTGATTAAGCCCTGCACTGGGACAGGGTTTTGAGTCATTGGTGTTTTGGATCCAGAGGATAAAAGAGCTTACTTTATCTCACCACTCTTTCCAGGAAACAAATGCTCCACATATAGGCCTGGCACCAGCAAATGCTTCCCAGTTGTTCCCACTAATGCCTCATTTGTACCATAAATGTTAGTTTTGCTGAGAGGCATTATTATTATTATTATTTTAATACGAGGAGATAAAATTCTTGAAGAAGTTAAAAAAAAATCACTTGCTTTAAAAAGCATTTCTTAAGAACATCATGTTGTACACGTAACGCAGGTGATGTTACATGGTCACCATTCTTGAAATCCCTGTCGATTTCCTGATCTTTCCTTGGGAGGCATAGATCACAGGAGAAATAGGATCTGAGTGAATCTCACTATATTCTGTCCCAAATTGCTCTATTCATCTCAAAACACGTTTAATAAAAACAGTAAAACCCACAACCAAACGCATTTGGAGACCAGGCTAGGCCAGATTTGGTAAACATTTATACTTTGCACTTCTTTTTTATTTTTCCTAATTTGTTATTTTTTATTGTTGTCTGAGCACGAATTACAAGTAATGCAATCCATGTTTTTTAGAATTAAATTATCAATATTAATGGTAACAATAAGAACATCAACAAATAAGATTTTCACAAATGAACTGCAGGGTTTTGCTTGATGAGGCCCCAGAGGCAAAAATAGCCTGACTTGAATACAACTCATATGGTAGTATATGTCTTAAGGTACTCGCTGCAAGATTCCTTCACTGGTTTTTTTTGTTTTTTTTTTAATTTGAGGATATTATGGGGGTACAAACATTTTGGTTACATGTTATGACTTTGCCACACCAAAACCATGATTTCAGGCATGCCCTTTCCCCCCTGCAATGCTCACCACATCCATTAGTTGTGAGTTTACCCACCCCAACCCCTCTACCCCCAAAGAATATTACTACCATGTGTGCACCTTAGTGTTGATCAGTTAGTGCCAATTTGATGGCAAGTACATGTGATGTCTATTCTTCCCTTCTTGTGATACCTCACTTCGGAGGATGGGCTCAAGCTCTATCCAGGAAAATATAAGAGGTGCTAGATCAGCATCATTTTTTATAATTGAGTAGTATTCCATTGTATACATATACCATATTTTATTAATCCACTCATAGATTGACAGGCACTTGGGTTGTTGCCACATCCTTGCAATAGGGAATTGTGCTGCTATAAACATTCAAGTGTAGATGTCTTTATTTTAGAATGACTTCTTTTCCTTTGGGTAGATGCCTAATAGGATATTGCTGAATCGAATGGTATTTCTATTTTTAGCTCTTTGAAGTATCTTCAAATTCTTTTCCACAGAGGTTTCACTAATTTGCAGTCCCACCAGCAGTGTACGAGTGTTCCTATCTTTCCACATCCTTGTGAGCATTTGTTGCTTTGGGATTTTTTGATAAAGGCCAATCTCACTGGAGTTAGGTGATATCTCATTGTGGTTTTGATTTGCATTTCCCTAATGATTAGAGATGTTGAGCATTTTTTTATATGTTTGCTGGCCATTATTCTGTCTTCTTTTGAAAAGTTTCTGTTCATTTCCTTTCCCCATTTATTAATGGGGTTGTTTGATTTTTTCTTGTTGATTTTTTTGAGCTCTACATAGATTCTTGTTACCAGTTCTTTATCGAATGTGTAGAGAGCAAATATTTTCTCCTATTCTGTAGGCTGTCTATTCATTCTAATGATAGTTTCCTTGGCTCTGCAAAAGCTTTTTAATTTGATCAGATATCATTTATTTATTTTTGTTGCTGCTGTGATTGCTTTGGGGGTCTTCTTCATAAATTCTTTGCCTAGGCCAATGTCTGAAAGAGTCTTCCGTACATTTTCTTCTAGGATTCTTAAGGTTTCATGCCTTAGGTTCAGGTCTGTTATCCATTATGAATTGATTTTTGTAAGAGGTGAGAGGTGGAGATCCAGTTTCAATTTTCTGCATATAGTTATCAAGTTTTCCCAGCACCATTTATTGAAAAGAGATTCTTTTTCCCACTGTATATTTTTGTCTGCTTTGTCAAAGATTAGATGACAATATGCAGATGGTTTCATCTCTGGATTCTCAGTCCTGTTCCAAAGGTCTATGTCTCCATTCTTGTGCCAGTACCATGCTGTTTTAGTTACTATAGCTTTGTAGTATAGCTTGAAGTCTGATAGACTGATACCTCCCAGTTTGTTCTTTTTGCTTAAGATTGCTTTAGCTATACGAGGTCTTCTCTGTTCCATATAAAGCGTAGAATTATTTTTTCTAGATCTGTAAAGAGTGATGATGGGGGTTGCATTAATTCTGTAGATCACTTTAGGTAGTATGGACATTTTAACAATGTTATTTCTTTTTTTTTTTTTTTTTTTTTTTTTTTTTTTTTTTTTTGAGACAGAGTGTCGCTTTGTTGCCCAGGCTAGAGTGAGTGCCGTGGCGTCAGCCTAGCTCACAGCAACCTCAAACGCCTGGGCTTAAGCAATCCTACTGCCTCAGCCTCCTGAGTAGCTGGGACTACAGGCATGCGCCGCCATGCCCGGCTAATTTTTTTTTCTATATATATTTTAGTTGGCCAGATAATTTCTTTCTATTTTTAGTAGAGACGAGGTCTCGCTCATTGCTCAGGCTGGTCTTGAACTCCTGACCTCGAGCGATCCACCCGCCTCGGCCTCCCAGAGTGCTAGGATTACAGGCGTGAGCCACCACGCCCGGCTAACAATGTTATTTCTACCAATCCATGAGCAAGGTAGATTTTTCCATCTGTTTATATCTTCTACAATTTCTTTTCTTAGTGTTTTGTAGTTCTCCCTGTATATGTCTCTCACCTCTTTCATTAAATATGTTCCTAGATATTTAATTTTCTTTGTTGTTATTGTGAAGGGTATTGAGTCTTTGATTTGGTTCTCAGTTTAACTATTATTGGCATATATGAATGCCTCTGATTTGTGTGTATTGATTTTGTATCCTGAGACTTTACTGAATTCATTTATCAATTCCAGGAGTCTCTTGGTTGAATCCTCAGGGTTTTCTAGATATAATGTCTTATCATCAGCAAAGAGTGAGAGTTTAATCTCTTCTGCCCCCATTTGGACGCCCTTAATTCCCCTCTGTTGTCTAATTGCTCCAGCAAGAACTTCCAGCACTATGTTGAATAGAAGTGGGGATAGTGGGCAACCTTGTCTGGTCACAGTTCTAAGTGGGAGTGGTTTCAATTTTTCCTCATTGAGTATGATATTGGCTGTGGGTTTATGGCATGTGACCTTGATAATTTTAAGGTATATGCCATCTATGCCTATTTTGCTATGAGTTTTTATCATAAAAGTGTGCTGGACTTTGTCAAATGCTTTTTCTGCATCTATTGAGAGAATTATATGGTCTTTATTCTTGCTTTTACTTATTAGGTGAATTGCATTTATAGATTTGCTTATGTTGAACCAGTCTTGTATCTCTGGTATATAGCCCACCTCGTCAGGGTGAATTATTTTTTTGATATGCTGTTGGATTTGATTTGCTAAAATTTTGTTGAGGATTTTTGCATCTATATTCATGAGGGATATTGGTCTGTAGTTTTCTTTTTTTGTTGTGTCCTTTCCTGGCTTTGGTATCAAGGTGATATTGGCTTCATAGAATGAGTTAGGGAGGATACCATCTTCCTCAATGCTGTGAAATAATTTCTGTAGTATAGGTATGAGTTCTTCTTTGTATGTTTGGTAGAACTCAGAAGTGTAGCCATCTGGTCTTGGACTTTTCCTTTTTAGAAGGTTTTTAATTACGGCTCCAATTTCTGTGCTTGATATTGGTCTGTTCAGGAATTCTATTTCCTTCTGGGTGAACTTAGGGAGGTTGTATGTTTCCAGGAATTTGTCCATTTCCTCCACATTATGTAGTTTTTGGGCATATAGGTTTTTATAGTATTCAAAGATAATATTTTGTATTTCTGTGGTGTCTGTTATGACCTCTGCTTTTTCATTTCTAATTGAGTTTATTAGAGTCCTTTCCCTTCAAGTTCTTGTCAATCTGGCAAGAGGGCTGTCAATTTCATTTATCTTTTCAAAAAATCAGATTTTGGTTTTGTTGGTCTTCTGTATAATTCTTTTATTCTCAATTTCATTTAGTTCTGTTTTGATCTTAGTTCTTTTCTTCTGCTAGGTTTGGAATAGATTTGCTCTTCAATTCCATAGAGTTTTCTTACAATCCATATTTGGAATTCTTCCTCTGTCAATTTAATCATATCATATAAGTTGTTATCTATTGATGGAGATCGAATGTTTTCTTTTGGGGGTGACTTTTATCTCTGATCTTTCATGTTTCCTGTGTTCTTTCACTGATTGTTTCTCATCAGGCTACTTTGTCAAGAACTGTGGTGCTGGGGCTGGTATATAGTTTTAACTCCAAGTCACCGAAGGGACATTCCTTGACAGTGTGGGGGAGATTCGCTCTAGTCCTGTATTGCCTTACAGGTGTTTTAGCCTGTTGGGTTGTCTCTAACCTGTTGTTTTCACCTCTTGCCAAAGGAGATTAGTAAGTTTGGACTCCTTGCTTAGTTTCCCAGGTGGTGAATCACTCTTACGTGTGTGACTCTGCTGCCCACCACTAGTTTGAGATGGAAGACACTGTGTTGGGCTCTGGGGTTACCCTCTCTTTTGTTCCTTGTAGTTTGTGTAGAGGAGTTGATTACCAAGGTATTCCAATACCTTTGTGTTGGGCTCTAAACCCCCAAATGGGGTATTCAAGTGCCCCAATCTTTGGGAAATGTCTTGTCATTCCCAACAGTTACTTGAGCCCTGTTGCCACTTTAGGTGGGGTAGGAAGAGCAACAGGTGCCTGCAAGCCTGAGAGCGTATACTTCTGTGATTGCTTGATCTGCTGCTAGGGGAGAGCTGCTAATATGTTATTTAGGGCTCTTTAGCCACACTTGTGAAGCAGCTCCAGGTGGGGGGTGTCAGTTGGTGCAATTGCTAAGGACTCAGGCCAAGATTTTCCTGTCCAGAACACAAGCCCGAAAGCTTGCAGCAGCCTGGGCACCAAGGGCGAGCCCTAGTGTTATGTTCTTATCAGATGATCAAAACCAACCTGCTGGACAGATTCAACAGTCTGACCCCTTTTGCTTAGTTCCAAGTTCCCACAGAGTCACACCAGTCACACAAAGAAACTGATTTTTCTCCTTTCTCCCTACCTCCAAGGGCATAGCCTGCCCTGCCGGGCTGGGTGGGGGATGTTGCCTGAGACCGCACCATGTTCCAGCAGAGAAAACGTCTTCTCTCCTTCCTCCCTCTCCTCCAAGAGCTGGGTCTGCCCTGCTGGAGGGGAAGTCAAGCCGCTGGGCTGTAGGCGTATGGCCACTGCCAGAGGCCACCACGGGTCTCAGCGCAGAAAGCGGCTTCTCTCTTTACACCTCCTCTCCGAGGGTGGAGTTTGGTCAGCGTGAAGTACAAGCGGCCAGGTGGGGCACCTCAGCCCACATAGCGGCTTGTCTCGTGACTCTGCCTTTCCAAGGGCGAGGTTTGTCTTTTTGGTGGGAAACATCAGCGGCCGGGCAGTAGGCGTACGGGTACCTGAGGCTGCCATGGGTCTCACAGGTCCCAGAGAGCAGCTTCTCTCCTTACTCTGCCCCTGCAAGGGCGGACTTCGGTCAGCGTGAAGTACAAGTGGCCAGGCGGAGAGGAAAAGCGTCTCTGAGGCAAAGGGCACGAAAAGGCAAGTGGCTAGGTTGGGGAAGGAATGTTCAGAAAGCAGTTTCTCTCCTTGCTCCTCTCCTCCAAGGCTGGGGCCTGCTCTGCTGGGCAGGGGCGGTGGTGCCCCCTGAGTGCACTGCCTGGGCTTGCCCTGCGGGGCTGCAGAAGGGGCGGGCCCAGGTCCGAAACACGCCTCAGCGTCTCTAGGCTACGGACCCTGAAAATGGCGGCTGCCCACCCACAGAGAGCCAGCACTGGAGGCGACTGCTCAGGGGGCTGTGGGTGCTGGGTTTGGCAGGCTGTCCCCACAGCTTCCCTGATGCACTGACTGATGTCAGTCCAGTAGGGGGGATCTGTACTCTGTGTCCCACGCTACGCCAGCCGAATCTTCCGCAGTTTCCAAAGGCAGAGCCTCCCTTTCTGCGTTCGCCTCCCTTGTGGTCCCGTGGGCTGCCAGAGGCGAGATGCCTGTCTCCAAACTCCCTCCTGCGGACCCGGGAAGTGACCAGTCCCTCCCCCACTCAGTGCGGACCTCGCACAGAGCACTGGAGAGTTCAAAATGTTTCCCGCTTTTTTCTCTTCTCCACACAGCCTGTCAGCCCGTGCCACAAGTTCGCACTTGTGTGTCTTCGGGCGCTTCCCTGCCTGAGTGGATGTGGAGGTCTGTGGAGGGAGAGTCGTCCTCCTGTGGGTCAGACCACACGTCCCACGCCCTATCCCTATTGTCTATCTCGCACTCTCCAGGCTTTGCGGTGGATTCTCCAATTTACCTTTTTTTTTCCCCCAGTGCTGCTTGTCCTGTGCTGCCTCTCTGCAGATTCACGATGCTGTTCCTGTGGGAGAGCGATCCACTCCGGTGTAGCTGTCCGGGTTCTTCACTTCCTACTCTGGGAGCACAGAGCCAAGAGGTCACCACTAATCCACCGTTTTTCTAATCCTATAAGGTATTGATTCCACTTATATAGTAATTGCTCTTGGTTTTGTTCTTAAATATAAAATTGAAGGATTTTTTGGGTTTTTCACATTTTTTTTTTTTTTTTAAAGGATGAGTTCTTGCTTTGTTGCCCAGGCTGGACTTGAACTCCTAGGCTCAAGGAATCCTCCTCCTTCCTGCCTCAGCCTCCTGAGTAGCTAGGACTACAGGCACACACCACTCTACCTGGCAAAATGATTTTTTTCTTTTAACGCATCAACTAGCTAAAATGTTTTACATAAGGAATACAAGCACATATATTTTTGAAACTTTTTTTTCATTTCTACTTCAGAAAATTTTACTCTCCCAAAATGGTGTTAACTTTCTTTTGAAAGATTTGTGTTTTTGAGTAAACACCTAGTTATTATAGTACCCTTAATATAGTACAGTAATAGTGATTATTAGCTACTAACATTACTGCAGATATGTAATTATTAAGCTTGAATACCAAGAAAAGTATTAATCAAAATTCCCTATTCTGGTTAAGGGAAATTTATTGATAGTAATTAGAGGTCCATAATTTTATTTTTCTTTAAAAACATAATATTTTATGTGATCATTATTAACTGTATCCCAAGGGGTTTTAAAATACATTTTATGTAAAATAAAATACTAAAATATATCACAATAATCAAGTTGAAATCATATATAAAATCATTTTGGCAATCATAATTTCAAATTTTAGTAATATGTGGGTTTATAGGAAATTATTATGAAATAGTTTGATTCCAGATTTGTTCATATATATGAATTATAAGCCTTTACCCTTAAAATAAGCCAGTGCTCTGTCATCTTAAACCCATTATTGACTATTACCTATAAGTCTCCTGAAATGGGGTAAAATGAATTTTTTCTACCAATGCTTCCTTTTTTAGCAGTCATTAAAATGAAACAAACCTGTAAAACATTAAAGATCTGGGCTTTACACATCACTATGAATTACCTTTTCTGAATTTTGGAGCCTTTCAATAATTCAACACTTGTATTTATTTCAAGGTTGGTCAGTACAAAATTTCACATTGATACGTGAATGCTTTTTATATTTAGACTAGATCCTGAACCGTACACTACAGCTGTATGCTGAAAATGACTTAGCAAAGCCAATAATATTAAGGTTTCCAGCTTTCTAGATTCTAATTGCTAGATTGAAGAATGCCTAATAAATACTACATAAATGAGACAATACCCAAGAAATATATTACCCATATTTATCATGATTAAATAGAGTTTATGGTTTATGTAACTCTTATGTCTAACATGCCTGGGGCTTGCAGTCTACTTTATTTTACAGTAGTCAAGGCAAAGAAAGAAATGATATTTTGTTTGTTCTGAGCCCCTGTTCAACACTTAGGAAAAAATACTTCCTCAGAGTCAGCTTTGTACAAGAAAATGAGCTTTGGTCTATGGCTATACCACCCTGAATGCACCCATTCTAGTCTGATCTCAGAAGCTAAGCAAGGTCGGGCCTGGTTAATACCGGGATGGGAAAATGAGCTTTGAAATTGATAAATCTGTGTTCCAATCCTGCTCCTGTCTCTTCAAAGCCTGTAAACACTAAATGAGTTACTTAATTTATATTAACTTGAATTTCTTTATCGACACAGTACTTATAGGAATAAATACAATATATTTAAGTCTCTTATCAATTAGTAGGCATTCAGTAGATGGTAGATATTTTGGATGGTCTGGCCCTCCACTGCCAAGTGTTCTATCCAGTGGTTCAAAAGAGTTAATTAACAGAAAACAACATGGACCTGAGGAAATCTGAGGTATGAGTAGAATGACTAAAACTAAACTGCATGATATGCTCTATCTCTTGAAATCAACTCCCACAATGACTATTTCTTAACTCTCTAATACACAAGTGAAATGTTGTGATGAACTTCTTAACAGTTGATTTCATGATGAGCCACGCCAGATTTTGTCCTGGATATGACTCCCCTTAGGCACTCTAGACACCTTCACCTAGAGCACATTTCAGATAGGTATTTTAGATGAGAGGAGTCTCTCTATTTACCCACAAAATTACTAGATATCTTTGTTCTCTCCTCTTAAGCACTCATTGCTCATGGAAGTTAGAAAATGAGATGGATGTGTGTAAATACATTTCACCTCTCCATCCTCTCCCATCTGAATGCTAGTCTTCACCTTCCCTTTCAAGGAAAATCATAATTGTCCTCCATGCATTTTTTTTTTTTTTTTGCATACTGTGAGGCATGCATGCTTTATTTCTCTGTTGGTCTCTATCTACTATTCAAAGTTCATTTTATAGATAGGGTAATATATACTGGTCTAGTGAGATTATTTTAGACAGCTATATACATTATCTGTTGGTAAGCAGGAATCATTTTTCTGTAACGCTATAGCTACCCTGTTGAGCTTCGGCTGAAGTCTGAAATGTATCAGAAAACATACTGTCACTGGTTTCATATTTATTCTTCCTAAGTGATTGTCACATGAAATGAACTCATTTAAAAATTTAAAGTTTATTATTTTCCAGCTTACCCTGGGATTTCAACCAAGGGCTTTAAAATGAGGTTGTGCTCCTTTTCTCTCTCACATAGTTATAAGAAACGTGAACTCTGCAGCTGGAAATCAGCTAACAAATTTGATTGTGCTCCTGTAGTAATAGTTCTGTAAAAAGACAACAATGTGTATCATCACATAACCAATTATGTTGATTATGAATGTGCTACTTTTTAAAAAGTGACCTGTGTAATTTTTGTGTGTGTGATCTATAATCTGTTTATTCAGGAGTAATAATTAAGATTTTCTGTAATTTATCTAGATATGCATATAAAATAAACTCTATATTTTACATAATGTACCCAAATTAAATCTACTTCTATACTTAGACATAATCTCATCCTACTATCTTGCATTAACATTTGTTACTTAAAAGCTTTAATTTCAACAACTTGCCATCTAACCAGTGGGATGATTAGTTGTGGGCCAAATGGAATGTTTAGAAAGAAACCAAATAGCTTTTGCCTCAATAAAATTTAATTCAAATATTTACTGTTTATTATGATCAAAACACTAGGGTTAGAAGTGGTTGTAAAATATGTGTTGTGTTTATTAATTGCAATCTGCTAGGAAGATGAGATTAGAAGATTTAGATGACACTATTTTTGCATAACAATCATGCTTTTTACTTAGGTTATAAATTGATAGGATTAGAATGGAGAGCAGTGAAGAAATTATGGAGGGTCTACAAAGCCCAGCTACTCATGGGCACCACTACAATTAGAGGATATAAAAATAATTAAGTCATTTTCTTGGTGTGTATGTTCTCTAATCTTCTGATAGACATAGATGCATGCAACTAACTCTAAGTTGTGATATCATGATAAAAAGTGTGGACTGAATGCCTGAATTAGCACAAAGTGAACAATTGATACTGACCGGTGGATTAGGACAAGTGTCAATGAAAAAGTTATATTTGAACTGAGTCTTGAAGATAAATAAGACTTCAAAAGATAGAGAGGAGGAAGGAAGATCTTCCAGGCAGAGGCAATAGCCTGATGAGAGACACAGAGGCATCACAGTATATAGTTATACTATGGTGAGTAACATTTTATAACTAAAATCCAAAATGCTAAAAGGCCATCAGCAAAACTGAGAGGAATGTGGGTGAAGTTTGAAGGAGGGTTGAAGTTACAATATGGAATCAAGAATTGGGAACCAGGAGCATAGTGAGTTTTGGCAGGTTAGTGTGTGAACTTGGGGAAGCGTGCAGGTTCTGATTCATCGCTTAGCTGTTATTTGCCGTTTGCTCTTAAAAGCTCTCAGTGACTAGAGGCAAAGTCAGGTTAAGAGGGACCCTCTCTTGCTCAAAAACGTCAGGAATAAAATTGAAATAATCAGAGAAGAAGAAAAAAATAAACATCTAAAATTTTGCTCCCTCCTATTTTGGCTTTGAGTAGTTGCTGGCTCTTGTGATTCCAAATCCCCCAAAGGAGAATGGGCTGTGCAGATTAAGTCTAGACACTTTTTTCTTAAGAGATGGGCAAAAGCAGACCTCGTGGTGGCAGATCAGCAGTAATGTTTACATACTACCTGGATTCTTACCTTTTGGCTGACTCTCTCTTCTCTAGCCCTAGGCAAATAGGGTAGAATTTGAAGGTTTCTACTTTACACATCAAAGGGAATAAAGCTATATCCTATTCAAGAACAAATTTTCTTAGTGGGTGGGAAGAGAAACACTAGTTACATGAGGTAAGTGAAAAGGAACTACTGTTTCCATGGAGCCAAAGAGAATGCAAAGTGGAGTGGCAGACACTAAAGATACACTATTTTCATACTTTTGCATAATGTGGATCCTTTCTTCCTCTTCACCTGATCAAATCAAGTCATCCTTTGTTATATTACCATCCCATTCCAGTGGTACCTTCCTGACCTGTAAGTTCCTAGCCAGAGCCCTTACCCTTGGCCTCTCCCGGATTGCCCGCCCAGACTACTAATACACAGCTGCTGCCTAGATACAACACTGACTTTTCTGTATCAACTTTTTCAGGAGCACAATGGGCATCAACAGAGTGGGTATAGATTCTGTTTTATGTGAATGAATGCTGCAAGTGCTTGAAAAGATACAGTCCTCATAGGGATGAGAAGTGGTGAATCTGGGTGTCTTTGCTTTGGAGTGACTCTCTTCTTTTAAAAGTGTCACTAGTAAAGCATCTGACACACATTTGAGGCTCATTAAATGTTTATGGTTGTTAATCAAGGCTAATGACTTCTTAAGTAGTTTATGAAATAAAATATCCAACAGAGGAAAATGCATGAATTGTCTAATTGTTCTGCAGTGGAGAAATGAACCAGCTGTAGCATGAGTATGTGTTGCACAAAAACAAAATAAAAATATTATTTTTATTTAGAAAATATCTATTTCCCAAGGCCTTGCAGATTGAGGGCCAGATTTTAGCCTTGTATAATTCTGTGTGATAGCTCTCTAATAGGCATTGATCAAAACACAGTATTTCAAGAGGAAGATTTGCTATTTTATTATTTATAATAGCAACTTTTATTGTTAATAAGATCAGGGCAAAATCAGTATATTCTCACCAAGTTATAAATTCTGTGATGATGAAATAATGAATTTTGAAATTCTATATTATTATGTTAGAAAAGAGAAACTGACAGATAATAGGAAACATAAATTGAAATAAATATTTATTCCTCTTCTCCAATCCCTCAGTTTTTTAAACCTGATCTAGGATGAAGGATCCTTCATCAAGTATTTTGGTAATCTTCTCCTAAACCTTTCTTGTATGTAGAGCTTCAAAGTGGTAATTCAGACTATCCAACAACCAATAAAATACCATAAATTCAAATGAGCATATGAGGCCTTCTTTATCACTTTCTAGATGTGACACCTCAGCAAGTTGCAATAATTTTATTTGGTGTGGTCTGCTTCATCATTTTGTTATTTGAAAGGCCTATCTAACAAGACAATTTCTAAATTGATATAAAGTTATGCATTTCCCATTATAAGTTAATGTTTATGGAGTTTTTTTATTATAAATTATTATACCCATGATCTTCAATCTGTTTATAAAGATGAATCAAAACCATTTGAAAGAACTTTTTTCCTTTGTCCAATTTTCTTTTCCCCAAAATCTGAGTAGAGAAAACGAATTTACAACTAAGAGAACAAGGGGAAAGTTTATTTCTCATTGTTATAAAAATTCCATTTATAATTTTAAAGCCAATAATTTAATATTCTGTGTAAATAATGCCTTTTTGTTGTCTAAGTATTCTAAGTGAAAAATGGATTTGCAATTAACATATGGCAGCATTCTGATGCCTTAATAAATGGAAAGGAGCCTTTGTTCAAAGTCGTCAGAGCTCTTTTACAAATTAATTGACCCTACCTAGTGGATGAAGTGTAGCTCCATATTCCAAAGGAGTAAATGGGTATAGCCAGCTTAAAATAAATTCTAAAGTTGTAGAACATACATAAAAGAGAAAAAGAAAAATACCTCTGAGAGGTATATTTAGGGACAGCTTTATATTCCTGTCCTCGTCTAGTAACAGAAGGCACCATTTCTACCCTTTCATTCTGACCTCATATATTACAGAACTAGTTTTGTCTTCTGTTCCAAGTCCATGGGCACATGTCAAAGCTATATTTCCACAACGTTTCTTTAATGAGCTCCACATGATTGTATTAAGATTTTTTTTTTTTGGTGACTGTTGTTTGTACTTACATAGAACATTCAACATTGAAAGGTTACATACTGTATAATTTCATTTATGTGACATTCTGGAAAAGACAAAGGTATAGTAAGGAGAATAGATCAGCGCTTGCTAGGAGTTAGGGCCTGCTGTGACTATAAAGCATAGCCCCAGGGAGTTTTTTGGGGGGAGTGATAGAACTAGTCTGTGGCCTGATTGTTGTGGTGGTTACGTGAATCTGTGCGTGTGCTACAATTCCTTGAACTGAACTCCAAAAAAGGTCAACTTTACTGAAGGAAATTTATAAAGTGAAAAAAAAAGGTGAAAAAAATGATTTTATTTTTAGTATTAAGTCTTAATGTTTGCTCTTATCTTAAATGGTAGAATAACGTTTAAATGATTTATAGGAGAAGCTGATAAAAACATTTCTAGAATTGTGAATAAATTCTTGGATCTTTAAATATCTGTTTTGATACTTAATTTTAGGTGTCAACTTGACTAGATTGAGGAATACTTAGAGAACTGGTAAAGCATTATTTCTAGGTTTGTCTACGAGGGTGTTTCCATAGGAGATTAGACTCCTGGACTGAATGGGGAGGATCTGCCCTCAATGTGGGTGGACACCATACAATCTGCTGGGGACCAGGATAGAACAAAAATGGCAGAAGAAAGACAATTTCCTCTCTCTCTCTTTCCTGGAACTGGGCCACTATTCTTCTCTTGCCCTTGGATGTCAAAACTCCACACTCTCCGGCCTTTGAACTCCGGGACTTATAATAGCAGCCTTTTAGGTTCTCAGGCCTTTGGCCTTGGACTGAGAATTATACCATAGTCTTCTCTGGCTCTGAGGCTTACAGATTTGGACTGAGCCATGCTACTGGCATCCCAGCATCTCCAGGTTGCAGATGACCTGTCTTCTTAGCCTCCATAATCACGTGAGCCAGTTCTCCTAATAAATCCCTTTTATCTCTCTCTGTATATATGTCCTATCGGTTCTGTCTCTCTGGACAACCCTCACTAATATATCTGTTCATTTTATTGATGACTGAAGAGGTACTATGAAATCTTCCTGTAACAATAGTCCTCAAAGGATCAGAGCAAAAGATCACTTTAGGGATGGGATCCTTTTACTGTATTTATCTTTCAAACTTCTTTGGTAAAAATGAAAGCTTTCTTTCTGCTGAATTCTTCTCAGTATTAAAGTGTTATAGTGAGATTTCAATGTGTTTTGCCATCCAGTTTTCATATTTTTGCCAGTGGGGAGAATATTCTTATAGTTTTAAGTTATGTTTTGGTTAATTTCTCCTGACTTGGATTTCCAGGTTCACCTTATTCAGTTTGGTAAACAATAAAGTTTAGAGCCTCATATTTTCAAATTTGAATCATATGTTTCATGATAGGATAAAATATATAAAAGTGAACAAAGCTTACAAACAATAAAATGTATCACAGAACAATAATCAGGTAAATGGTAAACCACTCAAACTGGGTATGCATCTCAGTGTGCAGTTTTTGAGTTCTAATTGAATTGGACAGTTCAGCATTTCTTTATGCTTGCCTGCAGAAGGTATCTAAAAACCCATATCTTTCTTGAATAGCTTCAATAAAAAATTAAATATTTATACTGTATTTCATGCCATGCCAAAATTAGATGATTTTCAATAATAAATGGCAACTCCAATGGTGTCTGTTTTTATCCCTTATTAGCCTTACGACTTTTCTACTTATATTAAAAGGTAATGATCATTTAACTTTTATAATCTTCATCCTTAGATATTCAGGTTGTCACAAGCTCATAATTAAAGAAAAATAAATATACATATCTTTTGAATAAGATAAGACTGTCCTAAGAACTTAAAACAAGGAAATTGGAATTTTGTGAGCATTCAGGTTAAAATACAAATTTTGGGGTTTACTTCAGTTGGGGTAATATTAGGGTTGCTAGTCCATATTTTTTCTCTCTCTCTATCATATTGATTTGTTTGCTTATTTACCAAAAATCTAGCTCACAAATTTCAGGAACCCATAATGTCCTGGCATGATGGTATTTACTTGTTCCATATCTTTTGAGGTTGCTAGTAGAGATTATCCATGTTGGTGTTCATTCAGAATCATCCCAAGGGGAAAGAAAGAGAATTTTCTTTCTTAGTAAGGGAAAAGAAAGAATTGCATTGGAGATATGATTAAAGAAACCATCTTAGTTCTCTTTTGGACCTCTCTAGTTCACTCACTGTTTATATTAATAGTAAAATTATCTTAAATTTAAATATATACTTATATGAAGTCAATTTTTAATTATAGAAGGTTACTCAATATGGTATATATTGTGAAATGTTCTTTTTTTTTTTTTTTTTCTGAAGGATCTTCCAGGCATATCAAACTGTGCTTAGGATTAATTGTGTGGCATTGAATTTGTATTTCTGCAGTTTTAGATTGTTGAGTCAGCACAGTCAGTTATTTAAAAAAAAAAACAAAACCCAAAACGCAAAAAAGTGTAACCCCATGTGGTAGGTAAGCTTCTAACATGACCCTGAAGTTTCTATTCCTTCCCCGAGAATGTAAGTGGGACCTGTGGATATGATGGGATATTATTCCTGTGACTATGTCATCTTATGTGGCAAAAGGGATTCTGCAACTATAATTCAGGTCCATAATCAGTTGATTTTAAATTAAAAAGGAAGATTTTCATACTGTCCTTGAAGAAGCAAGCTACTATGGCCTGAACTGACTCTAGGGTAGGCATTGACAATGTGCTGAGGGGGCCTCTAAAAGTTGAGAGCAGTCCTTGGCCTATAGCTAGGAAGAAAATGGAGAATTTAGTACCTACAGCCCCAAGGGATTGAGTTCAGCCAACATCAGTAAGTTTGGAAGAAGATCCTGAACCTAAAATGAGATTGCTGTCCTGGCTGCCACCTTGATTTTGGCCTTGTGGAAACTCTCAGGGGACCCAGCTAATATGTCTGTGGACTTGTGACCCAAGGAGAATGTGAGATAATAAATTTGTATCATTGCAAGTTGCTAAATTTGTAATAATCTATTACATAGCAATATAAAGCAAATGTACTATAAATGAATCATTTCATAGAATACTTATGAAAATTAGTATGTATTAGTATAAATAAGATACTTTTTAAGGAACATTGAAATTGCTGTGCTTGGGCACACTTTGATCAGGCAGCATGTGTGCAAGTTTCTAGAAAGACTGGTGAAATTCCCGGGAGGTCACATCATATCACTAGGCAGATTTTTCAATGGTAAGGGTAAATTGTTTATGGATTTATAAATTTCCTTATTAAAAAATACAAATGAAGAAGTTATTACCTTAGTTGACACACAGGTTTTGGTTATCTTAACTCTGATGAAGTTAAACAATCAATTTTCAAATAAAATATGATTTATATATTAAGTGCCAAGCTTTTTTCTATGAGTTAACTATGTTTATTTTATAAGGAAGTGGGAGGCTAAATTTTAATGCTTATTTACATGACATGGTGCTGTGTATATTTTTGATGCAGATAAGCACAAATAACTAGAGATAAGTGTTAATATTCTGATCATCAATTCTTCCAAATTAAATTATTCAGTGTAGGTGAAATAAAAAAAATAAATATGTACCAAATACAGGCTTTGAAATCTATTAACTGAGGTGATTTTTAATTTAATTTTACTTTTTTTTACTATAGGTATTACTCTTTTATTGAAGCATACATATTTGATGAAGTTGTAATATGCCTTTAAATTATTGCTTACCTAATCATCCTTGAATACCTCCTCTAAATGTCTCATTCATAAGTCTACCACCTGTCTCCTCATATCTAAGTAATGAGAAATAAAAATAAAATCCTAAGTTCCCCAACAGACTGTACAAACTTCCTCTTGGCCAAGGGGAACCCAGAAAAGCCTTAAAAACTGAATTCTTGGCCATGACAGGATGGGAGGTTGGACATGCCTTATTATACCCCTTCCCTCACTAACCACCATTAGGCTTTCTTTCCTAAGAGTTAAGCAGAAGCCAGACCTTTTGGAAAACCCTGCTCCACCACTGATTTATCCAACAACTAACAGGCATTCCTTCCTGATAAGAGACCACCTACCATGGGCTGGTTCTGGCCGGTTTACAAAAGCTGCCACAGGACGCCTCTGTGTCCTCCATTTCACTTTATGATGCATAGAGCATAATTTTAATGCAGTTAAATATTGCATCCACCCCAAAGTGAACATGGGACATACGTAACGTGCATGTTTGCTTACTATGCATACGTGTGGTCCCGCTTTGTGAATATTCATGCAGGCTGCAACCCTTTACAAGCAGTAGAGTCCTCCTCTCCAAATTTATGAACCTTGTGATTCCTCAGTTAATAGTAACAAGTGAACTGATTTTAAGAATGATATATTCTTGCTATATGATGTTATACTTTATTTATTAGAGTCATAAAATATATTTAAAGGTGGGTAAGTTAGAAAATTCTTTCTGGTAGATTGTTCTATCATTACTAACTATTCTCTTGCTTCTTTGATAAGGAAGTATATACTCACTCCCCTGCATCCCTTTGCCATGTGGCTTGCCATATTTCTCATTAGGTCCAGTACTCTTTCAGACTACTTGGCCGGTTTTTGCCATGTGACTTTTGGGAGCCAGTGGAATTTGAGCAAAAAAGATCTTGTTTCACTTTTAACCGGAAGTTTTAAGAACACTGTGGTTTGCTTATTTTGATATGCCATGAGGAGACCATGTCCCAAGTAGAAGCTGATCCTTCAGCCTGATCTAAAAATGCAAAAGTCTTGGGGAACAGAAGTATAGCCTGACAGCCAGAATTGTTCCACAACTGGCAACTAAACTTTGACATATAAGCCCTTTTTTTTTTGTTTGCTTTATAAGCTTTTAATGTTTGTTTCCAAACAAAGCTGAATAATGCAGTATGAAATACAATTTTCTTTGAAGTGAACAGATGACCATGTCATTTCTCTGATTAGAACTTCAATAGTTTTTTTATTCTGTTTAGACTAAAGGCCAAAGTCAACTTTTCTACAAGATCCTGTATATTTGGAGTCCCAGTGGCTTTTTTTTTTTTTAATTTTTAACAGTTTCTAAAATACACCAGATGTTCTCCTTATGTCAGGAATTCTTCCCCTGTGCCCCTGCTCACCCATTGCCTCTGACAGCAAGAATAACATATGCAAAGATCTTATGGTTATATATCATTACATATAAGATTAGTGTCCTACTTTGCACTTCACTTTCTCTCCAAGATAATAGGGATTGTGTTGCTTTGTACCCTATTTTATCCACAGTACCTATTACAGTGCTGGTACTTTGTAGAAACCTAACAATACATAGTGAATGAAGCAAAAAAATAAAATCAATTTTTTGATGTCCCATCTTTATCCCAAGGAGCACCATATACTCTCTTTAGATTTTTAGTGTCATTATAGAGCTGTGTTTTCTTAATTATTATTTCCAAAGTCTCAGAACAACGTTTCTATAAGAAATGAGCTTTTAAATATTACTGGAATATTTATTATGTCAAAAAATGTTGCAAGTATATTGGGAGTCATCTGTAATATTATTTCTCATGGAATAAGCATTCGTTTTCACTTTTTTTGTGTGCCTAAGACTAGGTGAATGGTTTTCTGTTGCCATAGTAACACTACTCCGTTTTTACAGTGGTTTTCCCCATATTTTAAACATTATATTATTTCATTAAAGAAACTTAAGAATTTTGTGGCAAATAATATTGTCTGTTCCTGATGACTAAAATATACACAATTTCCTATGCTTTCTGAATATACTTAAATTTGACTTTTAAATTATACTTATTTTACTGTAACCCCTTTCTCTTTTGTGTTTTAAGCTCTATGAGTTCCAATTTACAGAGTCAGTCTTTATTCTAAGTTTATTTTTCTGTGTGTTTTTTAAATAAAAATCATTGCTTTATTCCATCAAATTTAAATTTTAGCTATTAAGACCCGAAAAGAAATATAGCATAGTAGAAAGTGAGTTAAGAATAGACCCAAAGACAATTCTGTAAGGCATACTTGGAATTCCATTGCACTACTCAAAGATTGGAAGGCATATTGCTGAGATGCTGACTAGAATATTATTTGATAAATGACATCTTAAGGTGTAACACATTGGTGTATATGGACTAAGATGGAAGGATGTGTATTTTCCTTTCTCAATCCTAAACAGATATAGCTAGTGCCCTTCTTATTTTTAGGTGACATAGGTATAACATGAACAAAAAGAAAATGATGGAGAGGGGACATAAATAACTTAGATATAGTTGTGATAGATCTTTCCACAAGATAGTATGTAGGGTATTTTTACTTATTATTAATATTCAGCATTCTACCTTGACAAGATGTTTGAGATAAAAACATAATGTGTGCTTTACACGTTGTATAGCTGATTTCCTGGGCATTTGGCACTTTTGTTTTGCTTCTGACAGTTAATTTTTTTTTCTCTAAGAGTAAATATTTGGAAACTTTGTAGAAGATGTGGAGGGTTATCAGCTCCCAAAAATCGGATAAACTTATAGGTGGCCTCTTCTTGGAATTTTTATACCTGGAAGTACGTGTTAGATAACTTACTACTTTGGGTTAAGCTAAATATAAAATAAAATCTTTCTTCTTCTCACAAATGATATTGTAATTTTAATCTGGTCATTATATTTTATATTCTGGGTGAATGAGTTTTTGAGACTTTCTTGGAAGTATAAGGGACTAAAAAATAGTTTGTAGAAAGGATGGAAGAAGAGAAAAAATAAAACTGTGGGGGAAATATCAGTAAATTATTTTATTTTCTTGGAATATGAATAAATTTTACATTTTTGGACATAAAGGAAGAAAGAAGGAATAAAGAGAAAAGTTGTTAAGTTTTAGTGAGTTTCCAAAGATACAAATTTATCATTTGACTATACAAGTTTAGATTTTGCAGAAAAAAGTGTAGTGTTGTGTTGGTAGAGCTCATACACTATGTTAGATGACATCACAGTCATTCTCTATTTTGTAAGGCATTTGTGTTAGGGAATCTTTTGTTCCCTGCATTTAGTGCTTTGTGTATCCTAATTAACTTAATGCCCATCAATTAGCAGGTATTATCCCCAACCTGAAAAGCAAATTTCAGTAAATTGTGCATATAAAAGCCAGGTTATTCTAACCTCTTGAATTGACTTGAATACTGTTGATGGTTATCATTATAGAGTATACTAATTTATTTTGTGCATAATGTATAACAGGTACAGTGCCTTTTCAACTTAATAACAAATCAAGGAGGTGAATATTAAGCTCCAATTTTGCAGCTTTGAAGACTGACGCACAAACAAGTTATTTAACCTTTCATAAGGATCGTAAACATTATAAGAAATATTTTTGGGGATTTGGACCCAGTTTTCCTATGCTCTTTCTGTTATGGCAGATTGCCTCTTTCAAAGCAAAATCAACAGATGTTAATGAAGAAAATGGTAAAAAGAATGATAGTTAACCTGTCTAAAGCATATTGTTTTTAGAACAATAGAAATGGGTTTATTTTATTTTATTTTATTTTTTGAGACAGAGTTTCACTCTCTTACCTGGGATAGAGTATAGTGGTGCAATGATAGCTCACTGCAACCTTAAACTCCTGGGCTCAGCCTCCCAACTAGCTAGTACTACACACACATGACACTATGTCTGGCTAATATTAAAAAAAAAAAGGTTGTTTTTGGTAGTGAAAAGGGTCTTGCTATGTTGCTCAGGCTGTTCTTGAACTCCTAACCTTAAGCAATCCTCCCACCTCAGCCTCCCAAAGTGCTGGGATTCCAGGTGTGAGCCACCTTGACCAGGTAGATTATTTTAATTGTAATATAATAGATAATTGTTTATAGAGTCTTATGTGGTACTGTATTTGGAACTAAAATGTCACAGGAAATTGAGGTTCAAATAGTGTTCTTTTGAATCAGAATGGAAAAACATGCTCTTTAAAAAATATTATATTTGGGATTAGAAGCAATATACATGCTATAAGAAATATGAAATAATTTAACTACATTTCTGAAAATGAGAAGATGTTATTTTACAGTGCATAGATCCTATGGTTTGGGGTACACATCGTTGGAAATTTTGTAGGAGACCTGAAGCTTTCTACTTTCATGGCTTTGGTGATCTACTCAGGGGACAGGGAGTATTGGCTAAATGACATTTTATTAGTGAGTCAGCCTTGTCTAGCTGTGGAAATTTCAGGAGCTTTGGAATCAAAATATGTGTGCATATACTATTTATAAGATGTGTAACTTCAGGGAAATATACTAAATCTCTCAGGCTTCAGGCTCTTTGAATGATACTCAATGCATGGCAGTAATACTTAATATTAAAAATGTCAGGCATATAGGAAATTTTCAATCATCTTAGTTCTATTCTTGCCAGCTCTTTCCACTACTTGTTTGATCTGTGCTGTTTCCAGACTCTGTGTCAGAATGTCTCTCTATTTTTCCCCCTCTCTCCAATTTTAGATCAAGCTTTCTCAAAACACTTTAAGTCATATAATTATATATGTGATTATCATGGAAAATATGAAGATATTTATGTCAGCAATATGCCAGTTTGGTTTCTATCTTGCACACTATTCTTGATAATCTCAGTAGAATTCACTTGTTCCACCCTATTAGATGGGGAAAGGGAAGAAGAAATGCTTCCTCCCTATTTAGAGTTGACAGAGAGGGCTGCAAAATGGAAAAGGGGGTTGGGAGGAGGATACAAATGAGCTCACACTATTGAGATTGATTGGGAGAGAAAAGAGATCTACATCCTGACCAGGAGCAATCCCCATTATTGAACAAGAAGCAAGGAGCGTGACTGGGAAGCTTCTCAGACTTAGTTTTAGTAGAAAAATATTGCAGAGGAAGAAGCACCGAAAACTCCTAAAATAGCAATACATAAAATGGATAAAATCGTCTCATCTAGATAAACTAATTACTTAAACAAAAACCAAGACCATCATCTGTGAAGTACCTTATTTCAAAACAACTAATGTTTTCTGTCATTTGGTTGAATACAGACGAGCTGTGTAGGGAAGGTGTTCTGGAGCATTTTTGAATGGAAGTACTAGTGTTCAACACTGACATTGCATCTTTGAGAGAAATCACAGAAGATATTTAGTGAAGGGCTAACAAAACTACTCTGGTTTTCAACATATATTTTCATATTTATTGGGATATTATAGTAATATCTTACTTGGCTATTTTTAATGTTAGGTAAATTGTATTTATAATTTGCTTAATAAAAAATTCTATTTGCTTGAATGCTATGACCATCTGATTTTAAAACAAATTCTATAGTCAAAAAGCTGCAGGCAGTTACCCTAAGCTACTGAAAGTATCAACAGAAAAATCTATAATCAAGAGCCTTTGAATTCAGAGGAGAAAAGTTTTCTGGAGATAAAAGCCATTTATTGATAGATAATATTAAGATAACTTCCTATACTGACAAGCTGACTGAGATTGGGAAAACAGCTACATTTTTCTGAGCACTAACTTTGTGTCAGGCATTGTGGTGGTGCTTTATAGATTATCCTATTTAATGGATTAGGTGGTATCATTGCTTTGAAACCAGTCTCTTAAATCCTCTACAAAGGCAGGAAAGAATCACATCAATGTGACTAGAAGGAGTTTTTTTAAGAGTGAAAAAAAAGTGAAAAAATGTACCAAAGGACTGCTGTGTTCTTAGAGTTTCTTACTACTTTAAAATTGTTTACTCAAATACTCATCTCTAGCCCCAAATTTCAGGAGTACTTTTGTTTGGCTGCTTAAAGACAAAACTATGCTGGGAATAGATTAGATGCTATTACCCATTTTGGAAATTCGTTATACCAGGTATATTGATGCTCATGCGTAACTTCCATTAGCGTTAATGAGAGTTGCATTCATGCATGGAGCAGAGAATAGATCCATTATCTCTAAAGGGCAGTTTCCTTTTTAATACATTGCTCAACGTTTATTACATGTTTCCTTTTTGTTTATATTAGAGGGACTCACTCCTTCAGTTATAGAAAGGGACATGTTACTTACTGTGGGATTAAGCACCTACATTGGAAGGTTCTTCAGGACAGTTTTTAAGGCATGAGGGCATGGAGGTATTGTTTCTTGAAGTCTCTGTTCATATAAAACTGTTAAAAGTCCTGCATTCATTTAGAACCAATAATATAATTTAGATTTAAGTAAAACAATCAATGTAGTGTTTACTGAGACACTTGTTCATATTTCAATCATTTTCAAACCTACAAGAAATAATTTCCCCAGCAACTTAGTTTGAATAGAAGGTAAAAGAAGCTATTAGTGAAAACTTAGGTATTTCTCTAATGTTGGACCAAGTTATATTGTCTCAACTAAAATATTTTGTAGTTTAGGAGTCTTAAAAAAAAAGGAAGAGGAAAGGATGGAATTGTAATTTTTTTGACAATTGTTATATGGATGGATTTAAATAATAGTATGAAATAATCATAAAAAAGATTGTACAGTTATCTCCTATATTCTCCCACTTCCATTTCCTCTTAGATATTCCCTCATCATCGGTATGGATGATGAAGTGAGTCAGTCTTCAGCAAGATAAGACTTTATGAGTATAAACAATAAAATGTTAATACTTTTCTGTTTCATGGGATAAACAAAACTATATTGATTCAATAAAGTACCACTTGCATATATAACATTCATTCTACATTATTTGTTATAAAATATTAATAAAAGCACAGCCTCTTGATGGTTGTTATTACTTTGTAATAATTAATGTATACATGAGATTTCCATTTAAACAATTAGAATGCAGACAAAAATGAGTCCTGACTCAAATACCCCCCAAACCTGTTTCCTCTTCAGTCTTCCTCTGATCAGTACAAGGCAGGTGTATCCTTCTCGTTTCTTAGACTCAACATTTGAAGTTGAGTCTTCCTCTCACAGCCTTCTGCTAATATGTCAATGGGCTCTAATTCCTATATGACTGTGGGTTCTAAATCCAATATGACTGTTGTCCTTTTAAGAAGAGGAAAAGTTGGAAACATACACAGACGCACTGGGGAGAAGACTATGGGGAGACAGAGGTGGAGACTGGAGTAATGCATTTACAAGCCAAGGAATGTCAAGGATTGCTGGCAACCATAGAAGAGTAGAGGAAGGATTTTTTTTTTCTAGAGACTTGAGTGGAACTGTGGCCTTGCCTACACCTTGATTTCAGATTTCTAGCCTCTAAATCTGCAAGAGAATATGTTTATGTTGTTTAGCCCTAGGAAACTAATATACCTGCTAAGGGGGTGTATGCCGAATTTCTCTACTGTAAAGTTACTATATTTCCCTTATGATTCACCCAAGTCACTAAGTCCAGCCCACACTCAAGGGGAAGGGAATTAAGATTTACCATCTGGAGGGAGGAGTATCAAAGAATTTGTGGACACATGATAAAACCAGCACAATAATTAATAAATATTTTTGGGGAGATGCTTTGTGGCTTTGCAAGTATTCTGTTTTTCTTAAATGTTTTGCTCACTAATTTTAGTATTCATCAGTGGATTTTGACTGCAAGAGTGAATAATGTCGTGTTCTAATAGTGAGTTTCTATTTCCCTCATTCTTTCTTTATTTACTAATCGGAATGCCTCTGTAAACAGATTGTTCCTTTTCCCCATTTATTTATTCAATGATTTATATCAGGATGTATGTATGAATATTTATTATAGTCTTTGGGTTTGTAATTCAATATGATCTTCATTTATTGCATTACAGAACTGGTTCCAACTTTGGCCATGAGGAGCTCTTTCTATTTCACTTCTGTGCCCCTTTGACAGGGACTTCTCCCTTTCTTGAGCACGTTCTTACTTTCTCATACTATAAGATGCTCTAGATTCATCGTGTACTTCCTTGGCTCCAGCCTTAGAATAATAACCATGTCTGTACATATGGCTGTGTTACTGAACCTATCTATCTGTATACATCTAAAATAAACGTGAGTTCTTGCTGGTATCTCTGAAACAAATTCAGCACCAGAAGGTTCTTTCTAGTTTTTCTTCGTTTCTTATTTGTAACTTCTTTCTCTGGCAGAAAGAAACTGGGTTCCATTATGTATAATTTATTTAGCTATATGTTCAAGTCTAGAAACATGTAAATTTGTTTTAGAATTGCTAATTCATATTAGCAATTCAAAATTTATGAAAAGCAAATTTACCAACAAGAGAATGGTTGTGTATTGTTCTTTTTGTCTTTAGCTTTACAATATCCAGGCAAAACATGGTTTTAAAGTTATTTAGGTCAGCTTCTTTCCTCCCATCCCCTTCAGTGAAATTATGTCATGTATATGTAATTAAATAAGATTTGTCACAATCTACATTCCATCCCATGATCCCCTGACATCCTTGTTGATTTATTCAAATTTGGGAACAGTAAAGGTCAATCTTTGTTTAGTATGATTCTTTCAGTTTTGACAAATGCATACATTCATGTATCTACCACCCCGATACTATGTAGAAAAGTTTCATCACCTAAAAATTCCCTTTTGCAGGCACTTTGTAGGCAACTGTTACATTCACCACCAATCAACATAATCATGCAATGTATATCCTTTTGTTCTGACTTCTGTCACTTAACACAGAAACATCAATGCTGTATGAATCAATAATTTATTCATTTTTATTACTGAGTTCTAGTCTATTGCATGGATATAGCACCATTTACCCACTGAAGTACATATGAGTAAATACTAAGATGAGATTGTTGGGTCATAGGGTAAGTGTATATTGACCTTCATAAAACATTGCCAAACTTTATTCCAAAGTGGCTATACCATATTATAATTTCACCAACAATGAATAAGCATCCCTATTTCTCTGCATCTTTACTGGCATTTAATCTTGTCAGATTTTGTCTCCCTCCCTCTCTTCATTCTTCCTTCCCTCCTTTCTTCCCCACTCCCTCCCTCTCTCCTTTCCTTCCTTTCTTCCTTGCCTCCCTCCTTCATCCTTCCTATTAGCTTTCCAGGGTATCACATGTGGCTTTGATAAATTTCTATTTCCATAATGACTAGTGTGCTGAGTATCTTTTTGTTTGTTTACTAGCTATCCATATATCTTTAGAGAAGTGTCTTTTCAGATCTTTTGCCTATTTTTTTTTTCCCAAGAAACTGGATGTGGCCCAGGCTGGAGTGCCGTGGCCATTTATAGATACAATCATAGCACACTACAGCCCTGAACTCCTGAGCTCAAGCAATCCTCCTGCCTCAGCCTCCTCAGTAACAGAGACCACAGACCCATGACAGTATACCCAACTTTTGCCTATTTTTAACAGTGTTGTTCATTTTCTTATTTTTGAACTTTAAGAGTTTTGTGTGTATTGTGATTACAAGTCCTTTATGAGGTGTAATTTTTTTTGGTTTTTTGTAAAAGCATTGCCAAACTATTAGTAAAGGTTATATAGATTTTCATTTATGTTTACTTCTAGACTTTGTATTATAGTTTTATCTTTTTATTTAGGTCACTGATCCATTTGGAGTTAATTTTAAAAATCGGTGAGGTATATTTCAAGATTCATTATTTTGTATATGGACATCCAATTGTTTAGCACCATTTATTGAAAAGACTATTTTTTCTCTATTGAATTGCTGTTGCACCTTTGTGAAACATCACTTAACTACATTGAGTGGGTATATTTCTGGGTTTTCTATTCTGTTCCAATAATCTATGTGTCTGTCTAACTTTGTTAATACATGCTTTTTAACTGTAGCTTTATGGCAAATCTTGAACTCAGGTATTGTGAGCTCTCTAACTTTGTTTGTCATTTTTATAATGGCATAGGCTGTTGTAATTTTTGTGGGCTTTTCATATAATTTTTAGAAACAGATTATGGATACACTTGTGACTTTGGATTGGGGTTGTTTTGAATATATCAATTAAACTGGGAGAATTGACATTTCAATAATATTGAGTCTTCCATTCTATGAAAATGGTACATCTCTCCATTCATTTCTTACATTAGAGTTTTATAGTTTGCAGTATATCTTTTTATTCTAACAGATCAGTTAGAATATTTTTGGTGCTTTTATATGTGAGATATAAATATATATAATCTCATATGTGTGTGTATCCTATAATACACACTTTTTGCTTTACACAGTTATATGTTATAGCAATTAATATAAAAACTTAATTTAATTGATTTTATTCATGCCATTACTAACATTTTAACTTCTTTGTGTAGGTCCAAGTTTCTAACATATTTGTTTTTTCCTAATGAACTTCCTTAAATATTTTCTTAGATTTTCTCACATTAAATCCTTCCAGATTTTATATGTCTGGGGAAGCTCTACTTTCTCTTTATTATTGAAGCCATTTTTACTGAGTATTAAATTTTGGGTTTGGTTTTTTTTTTTAAACCACTTTCAAGATGTCACTGCATTGTTTCTCTTGTTGCATGGTTTCTGAAGAGAATTTTGCTATATTTGTTACTCTTGTTCCTGTTTAGGTAATGTATCTTATTTTATTTTCTAGTTGCCCTAAAGATCTTTGGTTTTGGTTTTAGCGGTTTGAATATTATATATGCTCAGGGTTTTTTTGTTGTTGTTTTTGTTTTTTGATGGTGGTGATGGTGGTTGTTCTGTTGTATTGGTGTTTTCCAAATTCTTAGATCTGTGGTTTAGTATCTGCCATTAATTTTGAAAAAAATTTGGCCATTATTTTTAAATTTTTTTCTGCCCATTCTTTCTCTCTTCTCTTTCCATGTTATATCATTTGATACTGTCCCACGGTTCTTAGATACTCCCTTCTTTCTATCTTTTCTCCTTCCCTCTCTATCTCCCCTTTTGTTTCTCTTTTCATTTCATTTGAGGTAATTTTGTTGACTTCTCTTCAAGTTCACTGATGTTATCATTGAAAGTTTCAAGTCGACTTATAAGTTCATTGAAAGTATTTTTCATCCTTGCTAATGTCCATTTCCATTTTATTTTTTCATATAAACTCCATCTCCATGATAAAACAACCTATCTGATAGATAATGAGATAAATTTTATGTTTCCAGAGCAGGTGTATATACCTTTTTTTCTGCTAGGACTTTAGTGTGAGGGTTTGTGTTAATCTAGCCAGGAGTTGGGCTGGATATTATTATTATTTTTGTTTTTTCGAGTCCCACTCCATTGCCCCAGCTAAAGTGCAGTGGCATCATCATAGCTCATTGGAGCCTCCAACTCCTGGGCTCAAGTGATCTTCCTGCCTTGGCCTCCCGAGTAGTTGAAACTACAGGCATGTGCCCCCATGTGTGGCTTATTTTTCTATTTTTTGTAGAGATGGAGTCTCGCTCTTGCTCAGGCTGGTCTCAAACTCCGACCTCAAGTGATCCTCCCACCTTGACTTCCCGGATGCTAGGTTTACAGGCATGAGTCACTGTTCCTGGCCTGGATTTGATGTTTTTTGTTGCTGGGTCACCTCAGTGCACTACCAGCTTCATATTCTGTTAGGGATGCTTTGTGTTCATGATGTGACCTAGTTTGCAAGAAGGTAGTTCTCAATATATGCTTCCTACTTGGCTTTAGGGCTTCTCTTTGCGTTGCTTCCCAGATAGCATCTTTATCTAGGAGCTCTCTTAGTTGTATTCCAATGTAATCATTGCCTGACTTGTTGGTGTGGTGATGAGTGGTGGGGAAGGAGACATTATTTGCACTTGTTTCCAAAGTGCACCTGTCCCTCATTGACATGTTGCACATATGCTATACTCCCCTCCGAGATAGAGCTTTATTGTCCAGGTATTTTTTTTCCTCCACCTGCAATGGATTTCTCCAAGTGCCCCAAGGTGACACATTATGTTTCAATATGCAGATTTCGGCTTTTATTTTATAGGATTGATAGTGGAGATGGTTCTCAATTTAGTTTTAGCAGTAGCTACTCTTCCCCTCCCCAGCCAGAACCTCAAGGAAAGCTTCCTCAGGATCCTTCCTTCTTGGTAAGGAGCTGGTGAGCTTAATGGAAAATAAGCCTGCAAAAATAGTACCCCCTGCCCCAACCCTCCTATGTCTGAGATCCTTAGGACTTTTTATTTTCATGCTAGCTGCACTTGGCCTTTAACAATTTATTTAAAAAAATTTCTAAGTGAATTTTCTTACCAGTTTATCTGGTGTCTGGTGTTATCCACTCCTGTAAGCAAATGATCAGGTCCTGTATCTCACCAGATTTTGGATTTGTTGTTTGGCCAGTAATCTTGATTCTGTGATAAGCCTGAGAAAAACTGACAATTTCCTTTTTTCCCCCTGCTTTTTCTTTTTGTTAATGTAGGAATGATGCTCTTTATATTTCTCATCATCTCTGAACTTAAACTGGAAGTTTCTATTTCTTTCTTTCTCCTTTTTTTTTACTGAGATAATTTCACATACTATTAGGTTTTTTAAAGTATACAATAAAAATAGTTTTTAGTATATATACAATAGTGTGCAACCATCAGCACTATCAAATTATAAACCTTTTTATCATCCCTACAAGAAATTTCATACCTATTAGCAGTCACTCCTCATTTCTCACTCCCTCCATTTGCTGGTAAGCCACTAATCTATTTCCTGCGAATTTATTTATTCTCTAAAATTCAGAGACATGAAATTATACAATATTTGGCATTTTGTGTCTGGCTTCTTTCACGTAGCATAATGGTTTCAATGTTTATGAATGTTATAGCACTTTATCTCTTTTTATGGCCGAATGATATTCCACTGAACACATTTGTTCATCCATTCAATAGTTGATGGACATTTAAATTGTTTCCAATTTTGGGCTATTATGCATAATGCTGTTATGAACATTTGGATGAACATTTTTGTGTGGACATATGTATTCAATCTCTTGAGTATATATCTAGGAGTGGAGTAGCTGAGTCATATAGTAACTTTATATTTAATCTTTTGAGAAGCTGGTCAAATGTTTTCCAAAGTGATTACTTCATTTTACATTCCCATCAGCAGTGTATTTGGATTCTAGTTTCTCCACATCTTTACAAACACTTGTATTGTATGTCATTTTTATTATAGTTATCCTACTGTGTGTGAAGGGATATCTCATTTTAGTTTTGATTTGTATTTTCCCAATGACTAATGAGGCTGTGTCTCTTAACATGTGCATATTGGCCATTTGCATATTTTCTTTTGAGAATGTCTCTTCAAATCCTTTGCCAAATTTTTAAATTGGGTTATTTGACTTTTTATTGTTTAATTGTAGTTTTTTAAGTATATTTGGGATAATAGACCATTATCATATATATAATTTGCGAAGGTTTTCTCCCATTCTGTATGTTGTCTTTTTACTTTCTTGATAGTGTCCTTTGAAGCACAAAAGTTTTAAATTTTGATAAAATCTAATTTATCTATATTTTCTTTGGTTTTGGCATCATGCCTAAGAATATCATTGCTTAATCACAGGTTACAAAGATTTATACCTGTGTTTTTTCTTCCAAGAGTTATTTAGTTTTAGCTCTTACATCTAGCTCTTTCATCCATTTTGAGTTACTTTGGAATATGGTGTGATACAGGTGTCCAATTTCATTCTTTTGCATATGGATATCTAGTCGTTCCAGTATCATTTGTTGAAAAAAACTATTCTTTCTCTCTTGAATTGCTTTGTGGAAAATGAATTGACTATAAATGTATGGGTTTATTTCTGGACTGTTAGCTTTATTCTATTCATTTATATGTATATAGTTATGTTAATTCCACACAGTATTGTTTATTATAGCTTTATATTAAGTTTTGAAATCAGGAAATGGGAATATTCCAACTATGTTCTTTTTCAAGATTTCTTTGGGCTGTGCTGGATCTCTTGCATTTCCTTATGAATTTTAAGATCAGTTTGTCAATTTCTACACAAAAGCCAGTTGGGGTGTGATAGGGATTATGTTGACTCTATACATCAATTTGGGGATCATTTTTTTTTTCTGTCTTTTTTTTTAATGGACTGTACTTTTTAGAGCAGTTTTAGAATTATAGAAAAATTGAGAAGATAGTACAGGGAGTTGACATAAACACCCCATCACAGATGTGCACACATGTACACACACACGCAACTTCCTCTATTATTGACATCTTACGTTAGTATGGTACATTTGTTATAATTAATGAATTGATGATGATACATTATTATTAAAGTTCATAATTTAGTTAAATTTCCTTGGTTTTTAGCTACTGTCCTCTCTCTGATCAAAAATCCCATTCAGGGTGGGGTGCAGTGGCTCTCACCTGTAATCCTAGCACTCTGGGAGGCTGAGGTGGGAGGATACCTTGAATTCAGGAGTTTGAGACCAGCTTAAGCAAGAGTGAGACCTGTCTCTACTAAAAATAGAAAAACTTAGCCGGGAGTGGTGGCACATGCCTGTAGTCCCAGCTACTTGGGAGGCTGAGGGAAGAGCATCGCTTGAGCTCAGGAGTTTGAGGTTCCTGTGAGCTGTGCTCATGCCAGGGCGTATCAAATTATATTTAATTATCATATCTCCTTAGGCTCCTCTTAGAGGCCGTTTCTCAGACAATGCCATTTTTGATGACCTTGACAATGTTGATGAGGACTGGTTAGGTATGTTGAAATTAAAAAAAAAAAAAAAAAAAAAAAAAAGAAACTCTAGAGGCACCTGCAGTTGGTTTAAACCCCAGGCTCCATCTTCACTGTGTAGCCTTAAAGAAGCCCCCAGATACCTCCAAGCAGGAAAATAGAAAAATAATGCATTCCTTGTAGTGTGGTTGAGAGAATTAGAAACAATGTATATTAAGTCCCTAGGACAGTATCTGGAGTATGTCATTGCAATTATTGTGAGCCTAATATAATGTATTGGAAAGTAGAAAAGTTTCTGAGACAGAGAGTCCTGGGTTCTGATCCTAGGGCATCACTTTCTTAAAACCATTTTCCCTAACACAATTTAACCCATAGACTAAGTTATTTAAATTAATTGCAACGTCATCACGTAGGAATGAAAGGAGATAAGTTGAGAGAAAATAAAAATGAAATAAAATGGTAGTTTGTGGGCTATGTTGTAAGGGATAATTAGGAAAATAGTTTCAGCTGCGTATTCTAGAGCAGTGGTTTCCAAATGCTTGTGGATCACTGTTTACACTGTAAAAAATTGTTATCTTTGCCATGAAGCTAAAAATGGTAAATCCAAATGACTTTTTAAATTCAGAAATTGTATTTTTTTACTTTTTAGTGTTATGATGTAATTTAAAAATCATATTATGTTGAAATGTCATCTTTTAATTTCCTGATATGTTTTTTCAGCTCTATATTGATAATTTAACAGGTTTTCATTTCCTCTTTTAAGAGGTCTAAAAGCTTTGAATTCTGGAATCTATTCTTTAAAGAATCTGTGTATCAGTTAAGGTTCTTAGTTGCAAGAAACACAAAAACTCTCTGGATAATTGAAAAAAAGGAAGGATTCATTAAAAGGATACTGGATAGTTCATTAACTCTCGGGGCCTGGGGGTCTAGAAAACTATGGCAGGACGCTTCCATTGTCACCCTCCTGGTCACATACTGTAATTACAGCCTGCACCACAGGAAGTTTCCAGAAAGACCCACATAGTCGCATCCTGAGAATATGAATCTGCCACCATATTTTAGTGTTAAAAGCTGGCGCTTACAATGGAAACTTTTTAAAGCTCCAGTTCAGTTTAAAGCTCTCTGTGATCATTCATTTAAATTAGACAAATGCGCATTGACCACCCACTATGAGCACTTGGCTAAGCTCTGTGCTATGTTTGACTTGGCTTGCAAACAACTTAGCCATGTTAAATGTGTTTCCTTGCCTACCATTGAATGAAGAAAGGGAACTCTCCAATTTTGTTGGGTTTTGATACTAAACAGCACATCCCTGAGAGCCCTGCTGCACCTGATATATACAGAAGAGAGCAGGAAAAAGAATAATTACAATCAGGCTTCTACTGGCTGTGCTTAAGATCAACGAGTCAGTGGAGTGCCAATCAGTGCATTTCTGCAGAAGCTTGAGATGGGAGCTTCCCTCTTCTCACAGCAAGAAGACTGGTTTGTGGGAAACAAACAACCCTTGCATGCTTTTCCAATCTGTAGTGCCCCCACTTCAAAAAACCGAAAAACAAAAAACAAACACCATGCTCACAACAAATTGGGAGTGCAAAAGTGGTTTCTTGTGGTGTTAAACATAAGGAATGTCTTCAAGATGTTGCACTTAGGAGTGCTTTGTGGCAAGCAGGCAAACCAGCTGAAGCAAGCAAAACAATCATCTCTTATGAATTTGTTTATGTGTTATGATAAAGGCGTAAGCCAAGAAGCATTGTGTATTGATGACAAGCTTACTTTTGTTTAGTGTCATGTATACATTTTTTGTGGTTCCTGAGATTACCTTTGTATATTTCAAAATAAGAAAATCTCTGTTGGTAGCATAAACTCTTAGTCACGGTGATACCAAATGTCCGAGAGAGTGAAAGTGGTTTATGTTTTAATGATATACTGTGTAACAGAGTTCAGGCGTATTATTCTTGGTCCATAGCACTGTTAGATTAAATTAATTTTGGCATAATGCACAAATATTTAAAAAGTAAAATTAATTTCTGACTTTTTAGATGCAATAATTTTAAGATACTTTAAAATTATAGCAATTTTTAATATGCACACTTGGAATTATTTAGAAAAAACTATTTTATGACTGAACGCATTTGGGGTAGACAAAGATAATTTTTAGAATATGTTTTTTTTATTGCTATATGTGCAAATGTGTATGAGTATATGTGTCTCTGTGTGTGCATATGTATAGTGGGGTAATGATGACAAGATGTTTTTTAAAAATAAAAGATTAAGGGCCCTTAGTAAATGTATTAGTTATCTATTGCTGCATAACAAATTACTCCACCTAGCTAATTAAAACAATGAACATTTATTATCTCACAGAGTTCTGAGAGTCAGGAATCTGGGGGAAGTTTATCTGGGTGGTTCTGGCAGTGAGGTCTCTCAGGAGGTTACAATCGAGATGTCAGCTGGGCTTGTGTTTATCTGAAGGCTTGGCAAGGCCTGGAGACTCCACTTCCAAGATAGCTCATTCAACAGAGCTGCCGTCTGGCTGTTGTCCTCACTGGCTCTTGGCAGGAGGCTTCACTTTCTCTCCATATGGACCTCTTCATAGTGCTGCATGTGTGTCCTTACAACATGGCAACTACTTTCTCACAGACTAAGCAATCCAAGAGACAGAGTAACCCAGAAACCTCAATATCCTTTATCACTTAGTTTTGGTAGTCACATTCAATATCCTCAATATCATACTGAAGACAATCCCTCACGCTCCTCCTTTCCAACTTCGGCCTGGCAGAATGGCTCCCACAAAGAAGGGTGGTGAGAAGAAGGGCCGTTCTGCCATCAATGAGGTGGTGACCTGAGAATATACCATCAACATTCATAAGCATATCCATGGAGTGGGCTTCAGGAAGTGTGCCCCTTAGGCACTCAGAGAAACTTGCCATGAAGGAGATGGGGACTGCCCACGTGTTCATTGATACCAGGTTTTAAAAAGCTGTCTGGGCCCAATTAATAAGAAATTTCCTATACCCCATCCATGTGTGCTTGTCCAGAAAACGTAAGGAGAGTGGAGATTCACTGAACAAGCTCTGTGCTTTGTTTAGCTATGTACCTGTTACCACTTTCAACAATCTACAGACAGTCAACGTGGCTGAGAATTAACCACTGATTGTCAGGTATGTCAAATAAAGTTATAAAACCAAAAAAAAAAAAATCCTATTGAATATATAAATCAGCTCTATCCATTGTGATGGAAGCTATAGAAGGCCATGAAAACCAGAAAGTTGGGATCCTTTGGGGTCATCTTGGAAGCTGATTGTCATAGCAGGTATAAAGGTTTTAACAAAGACGTAAGGAATTTTCACATTGGCAGGTTATCTATTTTCACTTAGACTTAAGATGCTCTATGCTGGTCTGTTGAATCAGATTGGTCTGCTGGAAGAAGAAAAGGAATAATCAGTCCTAAATCAGCTGGGTTACACAAAGGACTGATCATGTTGTGCTGTTTAATGAATGACATACAGTTCTGATTTCCTCAAATTGTAAAATGACTCTTCATCTTTTGTGAAAAATACATATTTCCAAACATTCCATGATTGAGAGATTTTTTTTAATATATAAGATTATTGAAACTGCAGGACACAGTGTCTATCTTTTGACATATCTTTAGTATTTTTTAAAGAAAAAATAACTATGTTATTTTTCTAATGTATATGTATTAATGAAAAAGAGAAAATCTAAGCAACAGAAAGAACTGAGTGGTACAGGCCACAAAGTCACACTTTTGTTTGTGAAGCTTATAGCAGAAAGATATAACTAGCCAGTTAGTTGTCCAGATAGTTGAACATTTGCTATAATTTTATAGTAGAAACCAACAAACAAAAACAAAATTGATAGAACTATGTGGTTATGCCTAAATTTGCATTAATTAAATTCAAGAAGGTGCTTTCTTTTTATCCTCAAATATGTTTTATTTCAAATGAGTCAAAAACATAACAAACATATCTTTATCTTTCCAATATGATAGGTTCTTTTTTTAGTTATAAATATTTATAAATTTTAATTTTCCCAGTTAGTTTTTAAAATACATTTAGAGCTCTTGCCACCCATAAGAAATAGTCTTAACAAAATATTATATTGAAATATTATGTAATTTAAGAATTATAGTCCTTCATGGGGGAGGTTAGATAGCTCAGATTCAGGTTTTTAGGGTCTTAAATAGTGAGCAGCTTATTCAGGGCTTGCACTAGAATGAATTGTTTCTGACAGTGTAGTGAGTTTTCACTCTTCTATTAGGAGTATTATTTCTTCTTTTTATTTTGTTCCTCACCACTAGACAACCAGGGATATTTATTTGCTCTTGTCATTGAAACAATCTTTATATTTGGCTTATATAAAGAGATGTAGGATAAGGAAGCCAGAAGATGTTGTGTTTTTATTTAGTAAAGACATTATTTCTTGGACTTAAATTGTTCATATCCCGTTTCTTAAAACATATTGCACTTTATTTGGCATATCTAATTTATCAGTAGCATATAGAAATGTGTGATCTTATTATTTACATTGAACAAAAAATGCCAACACACATTGACAAATATATGAATTTACGTTTTGCAAGTACACTGATAATTCCTCCTACCAACTTGATACCTTCTCCATATAATTTAGTTTTGCTGCAAAATTCACCACGCAGAATGCTTTTAGAGTTAAAAAGAGTAGCAACTTATTTGCCAGATCTCTGTATTGTAAAAAGTAACTAGAGAATAGGTGTAATAGTGTGTTTCTGGAAAAAATTGCAGGACAATCTGACTTTTCTTTCCACCCTCTTCTTCTCTTACTAGTGGAAGGATAAATTGGGAATAAAATATCTGTATTTCTATGGGAAAGAGTCTCATAATAAAACAACTCTTTAGAGAGGACACAAAAATGGCCTAACAACCTTGAAAGTGTTCTTTTAAAGTCTATTACATTCTGAAGTATTATTTCTAAATGGAAGCTTTTTTCTTGCTTGATAGCTTTGATTTTCCAATATTGTATATGATTGCTTGCTGTAGTGTGCAAATTCAAATTTCAAAAGGCATTTTATTTTTCTCCAAGAACATTCAGGTTCTGTTTTGTTTTATACTTTAACCTTGGTTTCGTTTCTAGTCAGAATATTAGCGTTTTTAGAACATGACTTCAAGATGTTTGGATAATGCTAACTTTTATCTACCTTGATATAATTTTATTGATGATAAAATATAAAAATTTCTCTTTAATTGAAGCAAAGTAAAGTTTAAATTGGTTTCAAATGCATTGTAAGTTACTCTATGTTATAAATTTTTACTCTTACCTATCACCATAAAATTATATTGTTGAAGATTATTCATTATAGATATAAAACTTTTATCAACAAAAAGGAAAAAAATTCTAAGACATTGTGATTTTGATTTGAATACTTCTTACTTTAAGGTTTCTGTATCCTCAGATAAAGATGGAATATTTTAGGGATGTTAAAGTCTTTCTTGATCAAATACTTTGGACCTCATTAATTCTAGCAGGACCATCCAACATGAATCTACTAAAGTTGAGGATTTTCTGTACTGCCAAATGTAACAGTTAAGATGGTAATAAAAAAGAAATACTTTAGAATGAGCAATGTGTGAAGCTGATTGGAATTTGCATGGCACTTTCTTCTAACTGAAAGTTACCCGCAGTGTAGTTGGAGTTAAAGAGCCAAGGAGAATGAAATTCCAGATGTGGCTTGTTGTAGTTGGTGGTTAGATCTTGCAAAGTCTTTTAGACTATACTAAGAAATTTTGTCTTCTATTATATATGATCAGATTGACATTTTTAAGTTTACTCTGAGGTCATATGGAGAAGCAATTAAAGGATGAGACTGTGGTTGAGGGAGAAAACTTGGAAAGACTACAGCAGTATTTCAGATACTAGGTGACAATTTGGACCAGGATGGTGGCAGTGAATGTGGAGATAAGTAAGTAGGTTCCTTAGGAAGTAAAACTGACAGGATTTGGAGATGGACTTGATATGAGAGAAGAAAGAGATGCTCACGATTGCCTCCAGTGCTTTCATTCCATGTAGCTGGGTTATTGGTCATGTCAGTCATTGAGACGTGGCTCCTACGTCACAGCCTAAAAGTGTGGGTTCAGACCCCAGTCCATAGATGGGGCTTCTTTATTTTCATGGGAAGAAGTCTCAAAGGCTCTACACAAAAGAAAAAAGAGTGGCTTTTAATATTTACTATACTATTATATATAAGAAATTCATAGACTGTTCTTCTGGAATTTCCATGTCTGTCTTTTTTAACTGAATTGATTAGATTACTCCAGGCAGAAAATGACATTATTTTTTTTTCTTTTCATCAGAATAACTGGCTGTTTATCTGCATTGAGGCTTAGAGATCTTTCTAGAAATGGCAAATAAATCATATCCATTCTTTGTTATTGCATTTTTTTAAATGCCCAAAATGAAGTTCAGAAGATTTCTAGACATAGCTAGATAATTATTGCTTGTCAAGTAGTCATTTAAAGTGTTTTCAGAGATAGGAAATAAACTGCATTTTAAATAGTACTCTTTTTAATGATCTTAACATTGGTGAGTGGGTCCTGTCTTTAAAAGTAGCTCCTTTTCTTTGCTACCTCCATCACCTCTACCTGCCAATAAAAAGTAGGCCTCAGCATAGACCTCAGGAAGAAGATTCCTTAGCCATCTCTTGTTTAAACACTTTTGTTCTCTTGCCACCCAGGAAGAAATAGGTGTTGGGGCAGGCAATGCAGGTGAGCAGGTAGAAGAAATCAAAACTCCCCTTTACCTTGTTTCCCCCCACAGGAATTCCTTCTGTCTCTGTAATCTTTGCAACTTCACACTTCTAGCAAGTCATTGAAAATGAGCAAACCATTATTTTCACCCCAATGTGAGGAATCTCAAGGTCCACTCACAATTACTGAATAGAAAGGAATTGGTGAATTAGGATTATCCTGTCTGACTTCATTCAATGAGCTTGCTTCAACATTTTTCAGGTTCTTCTAAATTCTCCTTTATTTTTCCCCTTAGAAAGGCTGGTTTATCTGGTAATTTGAACCATGCAATAATTTTCTAGGCTTCATTTTTATCTAGTAAAAGGCTGAGCTAATTTATTTTTTACTTTTTAAGTTAGTTTTCCAGTAAGATCTTTCTTTTCAAGCTTGAGTCCTAATTCTACCCCTCATTTTCATTTTGGAGCTATTTTAATCAAAAAACACAAGACTCTAAGGCACAGTTTTGGTTGAAGATAGTTATTGGGAAGTGATTTTAGTAGTCAAATGTGAAGAATTGGGGGAGAGAGAAAAGAAAGGGAAAAAGAATAAAAGATGCATTAAGTCTGTTACTGCTATGGAATTCCACATTCTTCTCTCTCTTTCTCCCTCCCTCTCTTTTTTTCTCTCTTTCTCTGTTTTTACTATTGTTCTCTGACACATTCCCTGTAACTAGAATAGTACCTGCTCCATAGTCAGAGCTCAGTGAATATCTGGTGAATGAAAGGATAAATTGATTACATTTGGGAATTCTGACATAGTATCATCAGATCTTCAGATTGTTAAAAAAATATATGAGATAGGAATCTACATTTTCAGCCAACACGTTTTGCTTTTTAAGTGTTAAAAACCAGTTAAAAATGTTAATGATTCTGTGGGTCCATTTGAAAGCAAGCAAAATATACCAACGAGGGCTGCTAGTTTACTACCTGTGCTCTTGGGTTTTTATTTGATTTTCTAAAGGTGGGGTGTGTGTGTGTGTGTGTGTGTGTGTGTGTGTCAAATTTGTCACTCATCCTGAAACTTTTAATCATTGAGGATGACCAAAGCATGTCTAACAGTGTCTCTAGTCACTTATCTCTACCTCTTAGACCTAGAACTTTTCAATTAACAATGGTTTTGAGAAAATATATATATGTAAATATATTTTGGGATGGGAAGAGGAGCAGGCTATTATGGTTCCAAATTTTTCTTCTGTGACACCACCTGATGTATTTATCTTGCTATGCCCTGTGCTGCTGATGCCTAAAACCTTTCATGAAGTGCTCATTTCCAGTGTTCTTTCTTAAAGATTTTTTCTCCCAATTCTTATTCTTTGTTGTCTCTCTTTTCTCAATACCTACTAAGCTTGCAATCTTTATCATTAATTTTCATAGTCCTTTTTTTGTTGTGAAACTGTTTTATGTGTGTTTGTCTTATTTTCACAGTAATACTTTAGGCTTCATATAGACTGGAACCATTTTTCTTTTTCTTTTTTATTTTATCCATCACCGAGTATAGCACTGGGCTCATGGGGGTGTTCAACAGACATCTGCCCAAATAAATTGCATCAATTGTGAACAGAGAGAGATGTGAATTTTCAGAAAACAAAACCTTCTTTTTTCACTTGACTTTTTCATCACTGTTGGAAGCACACCCATTTCCATTGCTCTCAAATGTGCAATATTATATTAGTCTTTGCTTCAGTTTTTCCCCTTATGCTGATTTAAGTTTAATTCAATTTCTTTATTCTTCCTAGTGCCTGAGCTAGAGTAATATCATGTAGAAAATTTTAATTTTTTATGGATTGCTTTCTAAATATTTTTATTATAAAAAATGTAAATATATTCCCTTATTCCAAATTCCCATTTTCCTTAAAATCTTATAATTCCTCTTTATCAAGACTTGTATAAAATTTGAATTTTGCACAATTGAATTTCCAATCTTCTTGTTACTCTTCTTTTGTTCCCATATTTTAATCTTTTACTATTACCCTGGTATCTTCGACCTAAACAACATGGTCAATGAAGCCCGCTGGTTTCTGTGTTCAATTCTCTTTCCTAGATCCCAGAATATCACTTAATTTTCAATGATAAATTTATTGCAGATAAGAACACCTCAGTTTTGATGACTTTTCTAGTTTCTTTTCTTGGCAATTTGCTTGGGAAGTCGTGTTATAATCTAAGCCATTTATTAACTTGCTATAAGAAAGTGTTGTCACAGAATCCATAAAAACTCTAAAATCCCTTTGTTTAGCATATTCTTTTCCTGTTGCAGAACCACATGGGAAGCCAAGTCATAATCAGAAGGTTGCTTGGTAAGTGTGGAATCAGAACGAGTAGCTTTAGATGACTCATAAGTTGAATAAGATCAGGCTAACATTGCTTCTGAGAAATTCTTTAAACCTGCAAGATTTTCTAACAGTGTGTTCTGAAATTTTGATAGGAAGAGCTGTAAAAATTGTCATATAAAGGCTACAGGCAGCTTGTGTCTTTTAACAGGTAAAGATGATCTCTCCCTTGGAACCTATTATTCCTTCACTCCTTCACACTTCCTGAATGGGGTTTTAGTTGCACACATGTGATGCAAGAACCACTTACGAATTATGCATTATTCTTGGAGAAAAATATGATGCAATTGTTAATCTGAATGAAAACATTTTGAACTGTGAAGATAGGGGTTCTGTTTGCTAATGTATGATTTTGCCTATGCTTGTGCTAGTTAGTCATCCTCTACTAGTGTCAGTTTTCTCCTCAGGAAAATGAGGACAATCTTTATGAAGATTAAATAAGGTAATACAAATAAACCTCTTAGAACGGTGTCTCATATATATTAAGTTGTTTAATATTAGTAATGATGTTGTTTCTGAGAATGTCACTACTTTTTAAAAGATATATTTCACTGCTACGTCTGGATAGAGACTGGGCTGTGCCAGTCAACCGAATTTTTGTTCTTCTTAGAGATGTGGGTGCTTTGGATAGAAGACTGCAGAATGAACTCCAAGTCTGATCCTTGCTTCTTACAGGAGGACCATGTATACAGTACAAGACTGAAAGTGCAACACAAAAAGCCTGTTGATTCCCTACACATGATTAACACAGATAGAGTTATGTGGGATTACTCTAGATTAACACAGGGTAGAGTAATGTGCACTATCATGCACTGAAGTGATTACCTGTTTCTGGAAGAGAGTTTCTCTTGAATTAGCTTTCCCACTCACAACTACCTTGAGTAGAGAAAGATTATGGGACATAAAATTAGAAGAGAAGATTTGAGTGAGATGGGAGGGGAATTGTTTTTCTGTTCTGACCAAATGATGGTTTTGGTGTCTTGCAGGTGGGCTTGGAGGTGGGTTGCTATCCCCCTGTATGGTGCTGGAGATAAATCCATCACTATTCCATGAAATTAGGGTGGGGTTAAGGCCTATTGTGATTTGGGCAATATTATCCATTAACATTTATTTTCCCATTTTCCATTGGAATGGAAGCTTTGGGCAAATGGTTGGTCATCTATACTACATTGTCCAGCTATCTGTGCAGGTAGATACTGCCATGTGACTGAATTGCCTCTGATGGAATGTGAGTAGAAGCGATGGGTTCCACTGGCAGGCCTGTCCCACAAGCCTTCTGAATATTCCACCATGTTCTTTTCTCCTTCTGCTTAACTAGCATGACAATAACCAGAGAGATCTTGGAACTCATGTGCTGAAAATGGTAGAGTAGATGTTAGACTAATCCCTGAATGGCTGCATGGAGAAAAGCCAGGGTTGACCTGGAACACCTACCTGGATTTTTGTATTATAAAAAAAGACATATTTCTTTAAACCACTGAATTTTTGGTTATTTGTTTCAACAGATTTACTTTTTGTAACAAATCCAGAAATTAATGTTTGAGCAGTGGTGTCATAGGCTGAAAAGTTGAAGAAATGCATTTTACCATGGCAAAACATTGACATTCATTAAAACTAATTCCAACTATAACTTGGAACACAGACCACATGCTCATATAGTTTTAGGGGTAGTAGGTGGAAAGAGCCGAATGTGAATGTTTATACATGTTAGCTGCTATTCAGGCTTCAACTAAACTATTACAAGAATTGGCTGGTTTATGCCCAGATTGAAAGGCAGAGAGAGAGAATCCAGAGATGAAAGGCGTCAAGGGATTGGAAAAACTAACCACTTCTGGAACTCAAACAGAAAATAAGATTTAAAAAGGCTTCAAATGCAAAGGCTCAGTAAGATGTCTAAGTTAAATTATGGTAATTAGACTTGCAGCAAAAATCAGATGAAGGGTGTTATCTTCCCACCCAACTGTTTCAGATGACCTCAAATTAGCTGTCATTAGGATCACACACACCTACACACACACATACATGCACACATGCACACACATACACTCTGTAGGGAAATTAAAAGAAGAAGAGAAAACTGAAAAATTATGTTTTAGAAACTATTTTGGATGTGGCTGCTGGCACTTGGAAGGGACAAGAAATAGATCAGAAACCTACTTAGTTTTTGAGGGAATTGTACTGCGAAGGAAACCATAAGCCTCACTTGAGAAAGCTTTTGACTCTTTGACCTGTAAAATAATCCTTAAACCATCAAACAGTCATGAAAAAGAAGTGGGTTGTGGAAGCTGCAGCCCTCAAGCAGGGCACACACTGCAATGATCACTACAGAGTGCCATGAAGGGCGACAGAGAAGGAGGGACCTCTCAGAAGGCAAATCCTGGGGCCTCTGTGGATCTTGGACCAGAAAGCTTCTTCCAGAGAGCAGAATCACACCTAATCTTGCAACTCTCCCCACTACCAGGGCAGGCTCTTACACAATGCTAGCCTAGCAGGGATGCATTATTCTGCTGAACTATGATTGTTGTATGTTTTCCAGTGCTTCACCCTCTTTTACAAAAATTAATAGACTTTTTTTTGAGCAACTTTAGATTTACAGAAAAATTGATCAGAAAGTACAGAGTTCCCATAAACACCCTCCCCTAAGCCACCCCTGCCCCCACAATTTCACCTAATATTAACATGTTCCACTAGTATGGCACATTTGTTACAATTGATAAGCCAATGCTGATACCTTACAATTGCCTAAATTCCATAGTTTCCGTTAGGGTTCACTATGTTGTATGGGTTTTGACAAATGTATGATGACGTGTACCCACCATTAGAGTATCACACAGAATAGTTTCATTGCCCTGAAAATTCTTTCTGCTCCTCCTATTCATCCCTTCCTCACTCATTCTCCCCCTCCCCCTGGCAACCACTGATCTTTTTACTGTCACCATAGAATGTCATACAGTTGTGATCATATCATATGTAGACTTTTCAGATTGGCTTCTTTCACTTAGCAATCTAAATTTAAGGTTTCTATGTCTTTTGTGGCTCAATAGTTCATTTCTTGTTGTCATTGAATAATTTTGCATTGTATGGATGTACCACAGTTCGTTTATTCATTCAGCTTTTGAAGGACATCTGGTTGCTTTCAGATCTATGCACTTTTGACAGTAATCATTTGGGTGCCTATAGTACCAAGGAGTGTGATTGCTGGAACATGATGAACTTCTTCTAATTAATACATACTCATAATGTAAAGAGCATAATTTTCTTCTTGTCCTATGCTCTCAAAATGTTTCATGTATTCTAAAAAATAATGGTCATGGACAAGGAGGTTTTGATCTCACCCTACATTGATTATTTTCTTTATGTCATTGATGCTCTGAGAAGCAATATAATATCCATAAAGAAGTTGCTGTCTAGTAGTTTGTTACCTCTATCTACCTATATTTAAATCCCAGGTTTTGTTAACTTGGGAAGATTTCTTTAGCTTTCTATTTTATTTTATTTTTTGAGATAGAGTCTCACTCTGTTGCCTAGGCTGGAATGACATGGTGTCACCCTAGCTCACAGCAACCTCAGACTCCTGGGCTCAAGCAATCCTCCTGCTTCAGCCTCCTGAGTAGCTGGGACTACAGGCATACACCACCATGCCTGGCTAATTTTTTTCTATATATTTTTAGTTGTCCGACTAATTTTTTTCTATTTTTGGTAGAAATGGGGTCTCACTCTTGCTCAGGCTGGTCTCTCAAGGGATCCTCCTGCCTCAGCCTCCCAGAGTACTAGGATTACAGGTGTGAGCCACCATGCCTGACCTTCTTTACCTTTTTAAACTTTAGTTTCACTATCTGAATAAGGAAGATAAAGTACCTATTTCATGGGTTTGTTGTGGAAATTAATTGAAATAAATTATGTAAAATATTTAACATGCAATTTATCATTTAGGTGCTCAGGTGCCTTTAGCTATTAGCTAGTTCTTAATTCTATGAAGTTGGGTTTTATACCTACACTTAGTGGAAAGGCTCAGGTTTAAAATAAAACAAACAAAAAATTTTCCTGCTACCCTCATAGCCTCTAGGTGAAATAACTGTTGACTTTAGTCAGAGTGAGAAAATGAGAAAGTGTAAAAGAGAGGGATTTTGTTTGATTTCCTGGGGGAATAGCCAATTTCTCCAACTAAAGTACAATAATAGCACCTCCCACTGGGCAGAAAGTTTGTAAAGGGAATTGCTGAACCTCTCCATACTCGAAAATCCAGCCGTTAGGGCAGATGCCAGGAACGGCACTAAGGGGGTGACACAATGAATTTCGAATGTGTACAAAGAGTTCAGCAACTGGCAACAGCAATTAAAACTGCAGTGAGCATGTGCTGTGTGGAAGTTATTGGCAGATTGAGTTCAGAAATCCAGCAGCAGCTGAAGCAGTGAAGACAATAAATAGTTTAAATTGGCAACTAACACTTTTTCCAAACACTTAGATGTACATAATGAGAACAATACAAGAGAAAGTGTGAAGGAGAGTGAAAATGGGGTTGACTCAGATTCTCAGCGAGGTCACAAAGCCCTAAGGTCTGCATTAACTAGGCTATGCATCACTGCCAAGGGTCTCTGCAAACCCCCCACGTGGCACCAAGGAAAAAGAATAGAAGAGCAGAATAGCAAAGAACAATAAATCAAGTCTCACTTTCAAAAAGAGGTCAGTGAAAAAATGAGGGGAAGAGATTTTCCAACTGCCTAGCTATGGAGAAATTGATGGTCTAATTCAAATTTAAACTTAAAAAAAATTATACTAATTGCAAGGTAAATTCATTTAAGGTGTTAGTAAATATTCTTAAATTCCTCTTTGTTATAATTCCCAACGCATAATTCTTATGGGAAGTATTAAAAAACTCTACAGAATTTGGGCCCTAACAAGTATGTGGGTATTATAATAATGCCCAGTCTATGACTGATTATGTCGAGTTGAACCCATCTTTATCACTTCTGAACCTATGAGGAGAAAGGGGAGATAGGCTTTAGCAATCAAAGTTGAATCGAAGTTCTCTGATAGCCTGAAAATCAAGAGATGGAGGAAAATGAGTCAAATTCAAGTACAGAAAAAGGCTGTAGATGAACAACTTGAAAAGACAATGATGAAATCTTCTCCTTAGAAAATTATCTTTTTCTAAGGAATGTAAACTTTTAGAGATCAGAGGCAGTCTTTGATCTTTGGTTTTGTTTTACAGCAGGACAGTCTAATAGATGTTATTCTTGTTTTATCCACTCTATCTGATCTACTGTTTCCCAACTTGAAGCTTCCCGTCCAGGCAGGTTGGCAGCTCAATCTACTTAACACTGACCACCCTCCTTCTTGCTCCTGATCCCATTTTCTGTGCTCGCACTATTTTCAGTCTTTTTGCAATGGTTTTCTTTTTCTTCTTCTTTACCAAAACCCTACCTGTTCCTCAGACTCCAGTTTAAAGCCTCTGACCTCTTTCCTATCATTCAACTTCTGTAGCAAATAATTCTTTGAACCACAAAATTTAGCAGTTTATTTTATTTTATGGCCCTTTAATTATTTCATGCATGTAAATCATGTTTTGCCAATAAAATGATAAGTTCTTTGAGTGGAGGGCATAGGTCTTCTTTCAGGCATATGGGAGAGATCAATAAATATTTATTGATTGATTGTTTAATATGTTTCCTAGTGCACATAAGTTACTCTTAGGAAGTAATTATACAGTGGAATACTCCGGCTAGAAAAAAATGATGCAGAAGGAAGTTGAACAGAAAACTGGATAAAAACAAAGCTTACATTAATGGTAGCAAATGACATGATTAACACCTTTTCTGGCAGCCTTGAAGCTTGAATTTGATAAAGGAAAGTAATTTCTCCAAAGAACCAAAAGCTAAATTGAATGATTGAATTTAACTCCATAGTGTAAGGCTGTGTTAGTAGATTTTTAAAAAGATGACAGTTGAGTGTATTTTAAGTGCAATACATCAATCTGCTATTGAGCTAATGAACTTCAAGTTAAAAATCACTGAGGAGGTTGGTACAGATGACTCCTTCAAGTATCCTTGGGGAAGCAAGATACATAGATAATTGAATGAAAATCTATCTTGACTGACCGCAATGACAACAATGTCCAACTCACATTACAAATCACCTGTAGTCTTTACTGGACTATTTTTTAATTGCTTTAAAAGTGTTAATCATGACTACAAGGGAGCAGAATATTTATTATTTGTTTATACCTCATCAATAAAGTGAATTTTTAGCTTTTTTAATCACTGGTAGTTTACAATTAATTTCAGTAGCTCTAGTTTAAATTTCATCAGAGGGGAAAAAAGCACATTTGGTTGTCTTTTACTTTGCCTAATCTCTCTGTCTTTATGAATGCCTTGAGATTATGGGATCAAATTAGCTCAACCATAAAATGTGGGAATAACTGAGGAATTGGCAACTATAAACTAATAAAAAGGAAAATAAAACAGAGAAACACCTTTTCCTAGGAGTTCTAGTAGGCTCAAATCCAAATTCACAGCTCAATTAAAATATGATTTTCTGTTTTTCTGAAGGGAAACATAAATGTTTAGAGACTGCTACACAAATAATAGATCATGAAAGAGTCATAAAATGAATACATTTTTGAAAAATGTTGGAAATACATGTAAGTGAACAACACTAAAATATGTAAAAATATTAATCAAAACACTGAATCAATAGCTATAAATTTTATATTAATGATTGATGATATGTGGTCTTGGAGTACATCATTGTTACACTTGATATGCAGATTCCAAGGTCCCATGGTTTGATGCCCCTTCCAAAACCCAAGTTGAAGTTTAATTGCCATTGTGATGGTATTAAGAGGTAGGACAATTAAGAGATGATTAGGCCATAAGGACTTTGCCCTCATGAATGGATTAATGTCATTATTGTCGAAGTGGATTTATTATCTCAAGAATGGGTCATTAAAAAGGCAAGTTCCATTCTGTCTGTCTCTCTTGCTCTTTGATTTGTGTCCCCATTTACCAGATTGGAATTTCTCAGTCATTGGTGGCTGCTGGAAAAAACCATGGCCTCTCTGGGCACTATTCTTTAGACAATGGGCTCCCTTTAGAACTCTCCCCTAAAAAAATGTACGTTGTTTTTCACTTTTCTCTCTTTCTGGTCTTAGTTTCCTCCTCTTGCCTAGTGGTCATGCTACTTGGTCATCATGCTTGTTTCTAGGTCAAACTTATTTAATATTTGATGTAGTTAAAGGAAATTTTGATTTATATTTCCCAGAGATACTGTGCCCGATAAAAGGCATATTGTTCTAGAGGAAGAGTTATGTTTTTAAATAATAGACAGACTGGTAGAATTGGTTCCTTTAAGAATTCCTCAGGCCTTAGCAACCTCCAATCATTTGTGGAATGCAATTGATTTAACTATATAAATACAGGAAAAGAAAAAAAAAAAAGATTCACTTGGGGAACGTAGCCACCAGAAAGTATCTTTTCTTCTGGACAAGATTTAGCCCTTTGGAGAAATATTCCTATTTTTGAGAAACTGATGCAAACCTGTATTTACCCTCTTTTTGAGCAGGTTTTTTTTTTTTTTTTTTTCTGTTTTGTGCTATATAAGATCTCTTGAGAATGTGGTGTTTTATGCTCCAGCTCATCCTCACTCTGCATTTCTCAATACACACCTGGAGTACAAGAGAACAAGCCATGAATACAATTTGTACCACTCTTTTATAATATTCCATTAGCATTGTGGTAATGCAATTCTTCTTGGATACAAACATAGCAACAACACTTTTACTTTGTATCTACCTACTCTTTGACTGACAATCTCATGCTTTTGCTAGATGATTCCCAATAAGCTTATATAGTCTTACATATTCAGATTGAAACAATGCCACTGATAGCACCTCTTATTTGTGAAACTAATTATATTCTCACGTGCATTGCTCTGCAGTTTTGCATAGAAATTCGTATTCTTACAATGTAAGAATTTGTATGAATTCCATTTTTCTTTTTCTTTCTTTTTTAAAACTTATTTATTGACCTTGCATACCTTGAGTTTTGTGTGGACTATGTTCTCCTTGCCTTTATCACAAGAAGGCATTTTCAGATGAACTTCTCTGGACCTCGACCTTCTTTCCCCTACTTTCCTTCTTATATCTCAGAATTCACCTGCTTGTCTGTCTCCTTTTCCTTAAGTGTGTTTCATAGGGTATCTCAGCAGAAAACCTGGAGGAAAATTTTTCATTCAGGTGCTTTATGTGTCAATGCCTTCCAGATTGTATAATACATTTAATTTTATTTTAAAAATAGAAAAAAATGAACCTTATGAGTTTAAGTAACTTCCATAAGGCAAATGATAAAATCAGATCTAAAAAGAAGGGGTCTCCTGATTTTAAGTTCAATTGTTTTTCAGTAATACTGTTCATTAATACATGGCTATTCTCTCATCAGCTGGTAATTGGTAGGAAAGTAAAAACTTGAATTTATAAGCACTCATTAACTTTTCAGGTAGTCATTTCATGTGGCTTTTGGACTCATTGAAGGATACTAGCAAAAGCTCAGGTTGTAATCCATAACTGTCTTCAATTCCATCATGATTCTTCTTTGTTGAGGTCTTGATCTAATTAAATTGTCATCACCCGGGTAAAGTATGGTTAGAAGGCATTTTATGAAGTTTAGTTAAAGAGGAGGAGAAAACGAGGAATTAATTATCTGACACAATAGTATCACAGATTTCTTTGCTGACATGTAATTTTAAAGTTAAAGCATTCTCAGAAAAGAGCAAGAGACATTTTAGTATGAAGTAAAGAGAATCCCACTGGGGAAAAATGTCTTTACACATAAATGTAGAACTTAAAATCCAAATAATAATGTGAATTTTAAATTTCTCTTTTTTATTCTAATTTCTACAGAGTGAAAAACTATTGGAAAAATTACAAAATTATGACCTATGTGTATATTTGATTATGATGCAAATATAGATCTAAGGGTCCAGCCAGCACTAGAATTTCAGAGGAGTTAGTTTTGCCAAATATGTATTTTTAAAATTAACTCTGTACAAAGTTGAAGCTAAATATAGATGTATATTGTTTATTAAATCACAGTTTCTGTGGAAGGAAGTTATGGCTTAGTTCTGGATAGATTATAGTGTTTTGTTTAGTATCCTGCTAGTGATCCAAGTTAAAAATAAAATAAACATGGCATTATTATCATTGGTGATTATTATTATTAAATTAATTTTTTTCTTCAGAGTGAAAACCTTGGAGAAATAATCTAATCTTCCTATTCTTGATCCTTGGTGTTAAATTTGTCACTCATCACCTTAACCTTAATATATGTTTCTTTCTAAAATTGCTATTAAATTTATTTTCTCATCACCCTTACTACCTCTAAATCTCATTTATTCCCTACTTGCTTTAATCTGGATCACAGTAATCATTTTTCTAACCTACTTCTCAGTGTCTTTTCTTCAAATCTATTTTTTCAAGCTGTTGTCAGCTTATGCATGCTAACATATCACTTTCTTCATGTCACTCGATTAAAATGATCAATAATTTATAATGAGTGTAGATATCTATAAAAATCCAGGAGACTATACTGAAAAATTGGTTGTGAAGTTCAGGAGGCACAGCTGGCAAAGAGATAATTGAGGATTATAGACAGTAAAAAAGAAGAAGACAGTATCAACAAGGGGGTAGAAAAATAGGAACTAGCAAGTTAAAATAAGAAGCTTAATTACCATGGCTTGCAAATTTTCACCATGACTTGCAATATAAAATAAATTTTATGTTTTGGCCAGGCATACATACCAATGAACAATAACTCAACTACGCACGCGCACACACACACACACACACACACACACGCATACACGCACACCTGAAACACATATGTCACCAAACAATGCTTACTATAACTAGTGTGATGTATTTGATGTTTTAAAGTCTTCTCTATTTGATTTTATTAAAAACAAATTCCTAATGTGGGAGGCTATGCATGTGTAGGGGTAGGGGGTATTTTGGAAATCTCTATACCTTCTGCTCTTTTTTGCTGAGAACCTAAAACTGTTAAAAAAAAAATAAAGGCTATCAAAATTTAAAACAAACAAACAAAAACGCCCAAATTCCTGGTGGTTATCTCCTATTAGTAATTGAGATCACTAGTGAGTCCTGACCTACAGTGTGAAAAATACTTCTGTCAAGGAAAGTAATAGTACAGTGCCATGAAGAGGTGGGAGGAAGGAGTTTCAAGGTGTGATTAATCAAGGGAATCAAATGCAGCAGAGTAATAAGGTAATGGTTAAAAGGTCTCAGTTGAATTAAATAATCAAAAAGTGACAATTATGAGGTAATTGTTACTGTGCTGTTTCCAGGGACCAGGAGTGGGATGAAACCAGACTGCTAAGGGCTAAGGAGGGATCAAGATGAGAGGAAGGTTATATTCCTAAAAGCCCACTTTGCAGATTAGGAAGCTGGTTCACAGAGGATAAGAAATTTATCCAAATTTGCACAGCTGGTGGTAACAGAACCAGGACTGAAACCAGATCCCACTCTGAAGACTAAGGTTTTCCCATCATGTCACAAGAGAGGGAATCACTGATGAAGCCCATGGTGGGATTGATGCAATCTCTCATATCCTGTCCTGGTTAAGCTTTCTGTGTTCCTTAGCCACAGCCTTCTTTTGAGCATATATTGAATGGTATTTGTTGCACTCATAAGGTGTATTTCAAATACTGCCTTTTATTATAATTATTCTACATGTCTTATCTGCCTCCTTAGGTTTTAAGTTGCATTTCAGGGGAAAATGGTGTCCTATTCTTTTGTTGGTGATTGAGGTCAGGGGCTGCATATGATGTGTTATTATATTTCTTACACCACTTAGCATAGCACCTTGCACTAAGAACATATTCAATAAACATCTGTTGAATAAACAAAAACACTTGATATTGCCTAGTAATTGAGAAGAATGCTGTTTTAGGAATCAACATGGATTGGATATTTCATAATTAGAGTGCTTGAGCACATGCTCTATGGCTAACAAGTAATATTAAAATATTCACTATTCTTTCTTTGTCAAGGGGAATGCATAAGTGTATAGTTTCTTTAAATATTTTTTCAAAGTACCAGAATCTTTATCTTTTCTGTTTTCGTTCTCAAAGTACCTCTAAGTCAACTTAGTTTAGTAGAAGCTGTCATTTTTCTTTTTAATGAACCAAAGGATACCCTGTGCTCTGTTATACTTGCCTTACTTTTCTACCTTCAGCATTCTTTCCTACCAGATTGGAGCAAATCTTTTTGAAAGACCAGATAACTCGGCAAATGTCTAATATAAATATCCTGACAATTACAGCAATTTTTTGTTTTGCGTGTGTGAAAAATCTAGTGATAATTGGGTATACTAAACCTGTATCTTTTTTTGTATTCTAGAGTTGTGTGTTGAGTTTTTGCTGTTTTTATAGGAGCTGCAAATTTATGGACTAAATATACATTTTAAAACTTGAAGTCCCAAGTTTGCCTGCAATTAAAACATTTCTTGTTCTGTGAATTTTGTAAGCTAGCTCTATTAAGCCAAGTCAAGTTTAGTATGGTTTCTTAAATGAAGACTTAGTGCATCTTTCACATACTTAACCATATTCTTAAGAAACTTCCTCTTTTTTAAAGTATGGGAAGAAAACTACTGGAGACCATACTTTTCTTGAGTAGCAGCATCTGAGAAGTGAGGCCACTACTTGACTCTAAAGCAATTCTTTCTCAGGAATTTTGTATCCTGTTGATATTAGAGGTATTCTTTATCTTTGAATAAAAGGAGGAAAAAGCCACTTATTAACTGCGTACTCTGTACTCTCTACAGTGGTAGGTGATTTATATTAAATGCCTTTAAAAATTAATTAATTTTTAGTAGTTAATATATTAATCCATTATAGAAAATTCTAAAGCTAAGAAGTATATTTAATGACAAATAAGTCTTCTTTTACTCCAATCTCTTAGCAACACTTTTGTTTCCTTCAAGTCAAAACTTCTTTATTTTCTTGTGTATTCTTCAAAAAATACTCTAGATAAGCATTAAATTTGAAAATCAGGTCTTTATCACTACAGAGTTTTTATTCTTCCTATCAAATTATGCTTCTCCAAAATATTATTTTACATATTGTGTTTGTTTTGGATATCTTAGAATAAAAAACAGTGGAGGAAAAAAATGGGTTAATGTGATTCTCTTTCAGTCAAATTTTTGTCTGCTTGGGTTTGCAAGTTGCTTAATCCCTGCAAATCATAGGTGTAGCAGAAAGTACATAAACTTTGGAATGCTGTATAGACTGAGCTTCAAAAGTTAGCCCTTGATCTATTAGTTGTGGGACTCTAAGATAGTTGTTTAAACTCTTAGAATTTCAATTTGCTTATCTGTAGGGTAGAAGCATTATCTCTGGGTTGGGCATCCCTGGGTATGAATCTTGGTTTCATCACTGATTTGCCATTGGGAAAATTACTTAACCTTTCTTTGTCTTACAGTTTTTATCCATATTATGGGGGATATTACTACATACATTATGGATTTATTAAAAAATATACATGTGCTGTGCTGGCCTTTTAGTATCAAATATTATTTGATAATTTTTATTCATTGGGTTGATTAAATTAGATAATACTGGCAAAGTACATGGCACATATTAGTAGTCAACTAAATGCCTTCTTTTTCCTGTTTGTCAGTAATGAGTTGCTTTATAAATTGAATGCTGTATAATTTTACACTAGGGGTTATTATGAATACATTCATATTTTTGTATGTGAAGTTAAAACAATAGGAAATCAATTTAATAAAAAACTTAGAATTGATCATTTCATTTTTATTCACTGTTTCATGAGAATGGTGGTAATATTGCTATTAGAGTTTAATAATTATCTAATTTGATGTAAGTCTACAAAATATTTGTCTTAATTTCTTATTAAGAAATGGGAAAGAGTGGGGAAGGGAGAATATTTCCTTACATATATTACAGGAAGATATATTAGTCTAAGCCTGTGTAGAAAGATGACAAATATATTAGTAGCTGCCCTTAGACAAAGTAATATTTTGTTTAAAGAAAACCCTCCCTAAGCCCTTGGGTGGGGAGAAGACAGCCAAAACTTGAGACTTGTAAGGTTCAGTAGAGAAAAGGCCAGAAACTACTCTGCAATAGGATTTGAGGGAAGAGTAACATAACTAGACCCTGAATCTAGGGAAGAAAATATAAAGGAAAATTTTTTGAAAACACTTGGTTTTATGTGGTTTGTGTTTCTGTAATATAAATTTTCTGTCTTTAAGATCTTTTGCACAAAAAATAAATACTGAAAACAACTGAATTGCACTTGGTCTATGTTGTATAAAAAGAAGGCATGAGAGAAATGATGAAATGGTTCTCCTGCTGAATTATTTAAATACACATAGATGGAGATGATCATGAGAACTACCTCTACTCTTGCAGTGAAATCAAATTTTGAGGAAGTATTGGTTTTCATAACCAATGGACATTTGTTATTTTGATTTTTAAGAGGCAGGGAGATCCCAGTTGATACCTGGGTTATAGTTTGTGAAAAAAAATACTTAATGAATATATTGTGGGTTTTCTTTTCATGCCATTACACATTACCATATATCTCATGGTATTAAAGCAATGCACATTTATTACCTTACAGTTCTCTAGGTCAGAAGTCTGACATGGGTCTCACGGGACTAAAACCAAGGAATTGGTAGGGCTTTGTTTTTTGCTGGAAGCTCCTCGGGAAATCTGTTTCCTTCCCTTTTCTAGCTCCTAGAGGCCACCTGCATTCATTGACCTGTGGCCCCTTTCCAGTGTCTTCAAAGTGACTTTTTCACTCCTCAATTCTCAGATACTCTTTCCACAGCTGCATCTCCCTCTCTGAGTATGCTGGGAACTCTTTCAGCTTTTAAGTATTCACGATCTTCCTTCTCAAGGTATTTAACCTTAGTCACTTCTTCAAAGTGTCTTTGCCATGTAAGGTAATATTTTATACATTCACAGGTTCCCAGATTAGGACTGGAACATACTGAAGGAAGCCTATCAAATACGCAAAAGCTGAAATAATAAAGAATGAGTGTACTATATACTTAGTATTATTTATTAATTTAAGCAAAATTGTAGCATTTAATTTAACAATTCTTTTAAATGTCAAGTATGGAAACAATACCTATTTCTCTGTCAGTGATGATATCTTGGCAGTAAACCCGTTAAAGTCTGTTTTTCCTAACTATCAGGAAAGGCTACACTTTCTGCACTAGCAGCTATGTTATTGTTTGTGATGCACCTTTATTGTGGAGAAACAGCAGAAGTATTTGGGGGGCCTTCCCTTTCTTGGTTATGGAGCTGGTACTGAGCTTGCTTCAATGCAGTGAATTAAAGTCTCATGCACTGTTCTGCATAGTGGTACTTTTAGAAATGGTGACTAGGTGCCAAAACACCATTCATATTAATATTATACTTCAATTAAGTTCTAGGTAAAATACGCTCATGTGGGCTTGCTTGCCTAAAGACAATACTATGTTTTTTCAGGAGAAATTGTGCTACAGTTTATTCACAATGCATTAAAAACACAAACTTTCTTGTCAGTTAACAGCAGCCAACATTTTTAATCCCTGTTTACTCATGTAAATATAATATATGTACACATAATACGAGGCGGTGTGGAATAATGAGAATAGTCCTTGACTGGGAGACAAGTACCCTGAGTTCAAGCTCTGTCACTGAATAGCTGTGGGAGGAAATTGGATCAGATGATCCCCAGCCTCTTCTAGTTGGAACATTCGATGCTTTTATTTTATTTCTTTAGTAATAGAAATTAGAGGCAGCTTTAACTCTGTTCAGCAGTGAAATCCTTACATTTCATAAGAGCTGCCGTTGCAAACTAGTCAGTCTTCAAGATAATCATTTGGTGAAAGTGCCTCAATAGCTCACCTGTCTTCTGTCTTCTTAACACCATCTTCGTTCCATCATCTCTGGGTCTGGGCACTTTGAAGCACACCTAAGGCTTGATGTAAGATCTAAGTCTTGGTTAAGCAGGATGAATCTGGAATGCATTTTTTCTTAAACTAGGGCTTAGGTAGTTTATTGCACTGGAAAATTTAGCTATAAAGAATCGTCTAATAAAGATGGGATGAAGGAGTCTAACTATGATGTTGTCCAGCAAATACTTTTGAAACATCTCTCCTATGTGCCAGGCATTGTTTTAGGTGGACAGTAAATAGACACAACCTCTGTCCTTGTGGAGTGTACATACTAGTGGAGAGGGAAATAAAAATTAATTGAACTCAAGAAGTAAAGCATCTAGTATGTAAGAAGGCAGTAAGAGACAACAGCAACACAAACCAGCAGGAAAAAGGGGATAGGATTTGGGTGTCACAATTTAAAATAGGGAGTCAAATCAGGCTTCACAGGAAAGGTGTATTCTGAGCAAAGACTTGAAGGATGTGAAGGAAGTAGTACATGGATATCATGAGGAAAAGTGTTCCAGGCAGTGGGAATAGCCAGTGCAAGGACACACTATGTGAGCATGCCTGGTGTGCTCTAGAAAGAACCAGAAGGCTGATGAGTCTGAGGGGAAGTGAAGAAAGAGGAGAATAATAGTAATAGACGTGGTCATCTCATTGTCTTGACCACATCATGTAGGCGTTTGATGGCGATTGTTAAGAGTTTGGATTTTACTCCCAACGAAATAGGGAATTATCAAATTTTCTTGAGCGGAGGAAAGACAAGATGTGATTTCCTTGTTATCATGCTCACTCTGGCTGCTGTTTGAGAATGCACGCTTGGGGGCAAAGGAAGCAGTGGAGAGAACAATCAGGAAGCTGTTGCAATAATCCACGTGAGACATGGCGGGGCTTGGACCAGTGTGGTGACAGTGGAGGTGGTAAAAAAGGGGTCAGATTCTTGACATATTTTGAAGACAGAGCCAATAGGATTTCCTGAGAGAAGTGCTATTGTGGAATTGAGAAAGAGAGTAATCAAGGATGACTCTAAAATTTTTGGCCCAAGAAACTCAAAGAATGGAGATGCTGACAATAGAAATTGGGAAGCCTGGATGGAGTTCAAGTTTGGAAATACTAAGTTGGAGATGTCAAGTAGTTAGTGAGAAATATGAGTTCAAGCCTGAGCTCTTGGTGGAAAAAACAAATTTTAGAATCACTGGCATATGAAGGATATATAAAAACAAGAAGATGATAAAAATCACCAAAGAAATGATAAAAGAAACCAAGGACTAAATCCTGGAGCACTGTAATGTTAAGAGTTTGGAAAATGAGGAAAGATTAATAATAATAATAATAAACAAAAAGGAACAGCCAGTGATATATTAATAGAAAGCAAACCAAGAGAATGCGATGTCCTGAAAACTAGAAGGAAGAAAATACATCAAAGAGGACAGAGTTAGCAACTTTTTCAAACTTATTTGGTAAATCAACTAGCATTAGGGCTTAGAATAGGCCAATGGCTAAGCAGTGTAGAGGTGTTTGGTAACTTTGATAATAGCAGTTTCATTGGAGAATTTAGAGTGGTTTAAAAGAGAATGGCAGGAGTGGAATTGGAGACTACTGACAGCAGTCTCAGGGAATTTTGATATCAAGAATTGCAAAACAGGGGTTGAAGTGGGGAAACGATAATTTCATTTTGAATGGGAGAAATAACAATGTGATTATATGCAGAGAGGAAGAATCCAATTGAGGGAACTTGAGAATTTTAAAGAGAGAGGGGAGAATTGCTGGAGTGGTATGTTTGAGTAAGTGAAATGGATGTGAGCAAGTGTGCAAGGGAAAGATAGACTTAAATTAGGGGCACAGAGACTAGATCTGGAGCAGTGCTGTGCAATAGAAAAAATATGAGCTATGCATGTAATTTATATCTTCTGAGTAGCCACATGAAAAAAAATTAACAGGTGAATTAATTATATAATTTGTTTATCCAATATACTAAACATATTATCATTTCAACATAAAATAACATGAAAATTATTGATGAGTAATTTTACATTCTTCATTTTGTACTAAATCTTCAAAATCCTATGTGTATTTTATATTTTCCCTCATCTCAATGTAGTCACTAAATTTTCTTCAGAAATACCTGAGATTTCAAAAAACTGTACTGTTCAAGAGTCAGACTTATATATCCATGTGTTCCAAACATACTTAAAAATTTGCCAATAACTGAATATCCAAGTGTTCCAAACATACTTAAAATTGCCAGTAACTGAATTGAACATTTAACTTAAAATTTATATCAATTAAAATTAAATAAAATTAAACATTTAGTTTCTCAGTTATACTGGCCACATTCAACTGTTCAATGGCTGCATTGTGACTAGTGGCTGCAATATTGAACAGGCAGATCTAGAGTCTTAGGCAGGTAGGCAGGTAGACGTGGGGGAGCAGGTCTTAGGAATTCTCTTTTGAGTGTCACAATATGCTTAGTAAAGTGGAAAACGATGTCATTGGCTTCGGATGAATGTCTTAGTCCGGCTACATTAGGAAATAGAATCTAACTCAGATGGTTCAAAAACCTTACTAATGTGCTAGAAAGTTTAGGAAATCATAAAGGAGACTAACGAGCAGGAAATGTGGTCACTTTTAGGCCTAAAGGGGAAAGTTAAAAGGAGGAACTGCCCTTCTGAAGCTGTAGATTTGGAAGGGTGCAGCAACTGGAAGAACCACAGGTAGGGAGCAGGAAGGAACTGCCACGATCTCTTTCTTCTGCCCTTTGATATCCCACCAAGGACACCAACTGGCAACTTCTGTAAAGCCAGGCAGCATTTACATGGGTCAAGGCCCACAGGGCAGAGGAGCAGAGAAGGGTAGAACATGGATATTAGTGGTGGGAGCAAATGGAGACACCAGCAATTTTGGAGAAGTATAGCTGTGAGGACAGAAAAGTGGTGAAACAACCATCTAGGAAAATGGCAGAGTAAATGCAAACAGAGACTATACCAATGTCTCAGTATGTTTCTCCCCTCCTTTCAACAAATATGTGTTAAGTGCTTGCTGCTTGCAGTGTACACCTTGACTTGATCTAAGCCTTGGAAATAGAGTGATAAGCAAGGCAACGCTCTTCATCCTACCAGTGGGAGACACAGGCAAAAATCAAAAAACAAACAGACAAAAAAATCCATGTGAACAAACAAAAGATGACGTTAGATAGTGACACATTCTATTTAGATAATTATAGTGATTGGGGTAGGATTGAGGCTACATTAACCAGTGTTATCAGGGCAGGACTTCTTTTTGAAAGTTATACTTGCATTGGTCTTTGAATGATCTGAAACAAGCAGCCATATGACGATCTAGGGAGGATTATTCCTGACACATTAAGTCCAAAGGCCCTGGAACAGGAAAAGTTTGATGTCTTGGAGGGAAAAGGACAGTGTAGCTAGATGGTATTGAACTAGGAGAAGCACCATGTAAGACAAGATTGGAGAAGTAATCTGGCATGGAATGTGTAGGTGTTTTTTTTTTTTTTTTAATTGTGAAGCCATGGAAGGCTTTATTAATAGCAGAGAACTAATATGCTTCAACTCAGAAAGATTACTCTGACAGCTGTGCAGAGGATGGACCACCATAAAGCAAAAGGGGCAACAAGGAGACCAGAGTGTGTTGCAGGAGTCCAGGTGAGTGTGGCTGGGATGAGAGGAGTAGCAGCTGAGATGTCCCTGAGCAGCTCAATTATTAGATCTGAAATACATTTTTAGGTAGAGTTGATAGGGCTTTCTGGCTTAGCTTCCTTCCTTCCCTCCCTCCTTCTCTATCCACCTCCTCCCTTCCTTCCCCAAACACTGAATGGCAGGTGCTGGTACTGGGGCTCCTAAGATAATTATGGTACATTTCCTGACCAATAGAACTATCAAGGCAGTGGTGAGAAGGGGGTGCAAGAGCAGACGTCTAAATGAGAATATGCACCTGATGCTAAATGTGCTACGATATCTGCACCACACATGGGGGAGTGATAATTCTACTGGGGCGGACATCCAGGAGGGAGGAATCTGTAAATGCTTCCTAGGAAAGGTAATACTTGTGCTGAATTTTGAAAGATGAGTAGGTGTTTGTTTGCTAGGCATACAAAGATGAGAAGAACACTCCTGGCAGAAGCAGCAGTGTGCGCAAAGGCGCGGCAGCCTGAAATATCCTGGCATTTTTGAGGAACTGCAAGTCATGCAGTTTCGTATGGTTTGAGGTTGGGAAGAGTGGGTGGCTGAGTGGGTAGAAGGAAATGAGAAGCTAGATGAGAAAGGAGGCTAAAAAGCTAGGCTGGGGCTGGGACACTGAATGTCTTCTGTGTCCGATAAGGCTTTCGTCCCTTAGGCAAATGAGAATCTTAAAAGGACTATATAAATAAGGAAACTCTTGATCAGGTGTGATTTTTTTTTAAAGAAATGTCACAATGTAGCTGCATGGAGAATGTCTTAGAAAGGAGGTGAGACAGGACATAGGTAGGAGATTTTTTTTTTAATTAGTAACTTGATTGGTTTCAAAAGCAATTTTTATTAAAGCGGTTGATAATTGATTACACCAATTCATCTAAGATTCCTTTATTATTGCTTCCTCTGTGACCTATTCATATTATTTTAATTAAAATCAAAGAAACTTATTTTTATTTCCATGTATGGTATTACTATATGGAAAATGTTCAGTTTCTCTTACGATTTTTAGAAAATTTATGAAGCAGCATAGGTCCCACGTTGGGACCTGTGAAACACATCATCTCTAAGGTTGCTTTGGCATTCTGTGAACTTGTGACTGGGACTAGTACACAGCTCTATCTGCCTTCACTGATGTTAGGGAGTGATCCAGGTAAGATAGCATCTATGCTGATAATATCAACTACAATCTTAGTAGGTTGGTTCTCAGGGAGTCAAATGTGCTTAGAAGTTGCAGCAACCAAACTCCACTCATGGCTGGCAGGGTTTAGGTATAAGTCATATGAACACCATGTAGAAATAAGCATATTGTCTAATGATGCTCTCACTGAAAAAGAGAGAGAAAATTGATTCAAGCCAGTGTGTTCTTTGGAAGGCCAACAGCATGATAATGTCATTGTAACTATTCTCAGATATTTGTATAGAGTTTTTTAGTTTGCCGGTCATCTTTACAAATATTCAGGAAACCCCATATAAAGCAAAATATCCACAATGTAGTCATTTTCTGTCATCATCTCTGTTCTCCCGACACTAGATTCTCCACACTTTGGTGAATTGCAAGTGACAGGACAAGATCAATACAAACAACTCAGTCTGAGAACACAGCCACTTTCTGAGCATTGAAACCACAATGTTTATAGTTCTCATATGTTGAATGAAGCATATGCAAAAAGTGGAAGATGGCAGAATATCTGAGCACCTGCTTTGCTCTAAGTTCCACTGGGCCAGTTTCAGGAAAGGCTAGAAAAAGCTGATGGGATTCTGAGTTGCACAATCCTAAGCTATAAGCACAGCTCTAGATAACTCAGAAGCAACTGCAACTGGAAAATTGGCAATGGAGTAAGGGTTGGACCAGCTGTAGTGGCAGCAAGAACTAACCTTGAGTCTATAGGGCAGCTTCCCCACACGTGGTTGAGACATTCACCACAGTGGGATGTATTTTTCTTGTCCACAGGATGCAAAGGACTGTTAGTTCAATGGAATCACCTTCTGTCTTTCTCCTACACAATGATTTTGGTTCTTCAAAACCCAGGACAAATATCCTAATTTTCCATGAAGTTCTTTGTGATCTCATAAGATGAAACAATTTCTCCTTTCTTGTGATAGGCCCTCTTTAAATGTTAAATGAATAATGTAGTGTCATCTTGAAAAAGATAAACAGACATTTACGCTTAGATATCTTTCACTTTTTATTCATACATGTACAAGACATTTAAATCTGAAGATGAACTTACCAATTTGTACTATTAAAACTTTTTCTTTATCTCTATTTCTATTTCAGTTTGGTTTCTTCCTCAAGAATTTCCCGTGGTAGTGTTACCAGACAGTTATCATATTCAGAGGCTTTCGTGAAGATTTTAATTTTCATTTACATTCTTTGGTCAATTTTGAGAAGGGTATCTGCTTTGCCGTGATTAGTATGGGGAAGGAAGCAGCTGTGAGTAGCGAAGCGCTGGCAATGAAGATTTTTACTTTTCTATTTTTTTGCTGTTGGTAGAAATTGTCTAAATAACAGGTGTCTATCATCGTCAGTGTGGGAACATGTTATTTTTATCACTATGAGGGCCAGATCCAGCCTCTAGGTACTCATCTGAACTCACAGAGAACTCAGCTGTACTCAGAATCCCTGAGAGTTGATTTGTTCCGTAAGAGTCTATGTTTTGCCCTTCAATTGCTCCCATATGTAAAAATTCCATGCCTTAAGCATTTTTACCAACCTTTGCCACAAATCCCATGAATATAAACATACCATTGGCTTTGACATAATACAAAATTTCCCTTCCAAACGAAAACAGACGATTGGCATTTAACACCTACAATTATAAGTAGCAGATGAGGTAGTTTCAGTCATTCTGAAAAACACAAGCACTCTGTCACTATTCTCCCACCCAGCTCTGAAAATGCCCAATGCTGGGTTGAAACATTTTTACATTCCAAAGATATGTTTGAAGCATTTTTATGCTAGTGGCAGCAGACCATTAGCAACATGCAAGATACTAGAAACCTTTCTTATTAATTATTTTAATATAAAGTGACTAATTATGTGAAATGGGAAGTCCTAGCGCATGAATGCACAGAAAAGCAGAGCTGTGCCCCATGCACGACGCAGCTTCGTACACTCAGAGTTCAGATGGCATAGCAAATTACTCTCCTTCCAATCGTTTAGGTCATCAGAACCCACTCGCTGTGAGTACATAGCCTTTTAATTTAGCAGTGCAGCTTCTCTACCTAAAACAGCATGAGCCAAGCAAAGTATGACTATAAGACAAACACAATGTGCTGATTGCTATAGTCCTTTCAGCATGTTTTGCTGAGCCATAATATAAAAGAGCGAGGGAAAATGACTACCAGATGCCACTGGGCAAGTATAGAGATGGATTTCAAAAGTGATGTAATCATGATTCCCAACTTATTGAAGATGGGATAGATAGATGTATATTTTATAATTTCTGTTAGCTAATTCCAGGGGAAATTATGTATTTCATTTTGATTTTAAATTACTTGCTGCCAATGGCATATTTTGTTCATCTTTATATAACCACTTTTTATTCTTAGCAGTGCTGTGCTCATGGTAGGCATTCAATAAATGTTTTGCTTGATTTGAAAGCGTTATCCAAAAATTAATTCTCTGGTTAATTATATGTCTTCTATTTTTAGTAGTTACTGAGAGCAGGAACTGCATCTTTTGTATTATCTGTAAGTCTTATCAAAGTGCTTTGCACATAGTGGGCTTTTAACAAATGTTTTTGTATTAAATTTTATTGTATTCTGATTAAAGGATTTTTTTTTTTTGTTTCCTATAAGATTAGTTTACAAGTGACTTTAATATGCATCTGGTTTTTATTTTTTTAAATATTTTATGTCTTTTACAAATATGTACATTTCAGTGCTTGAATGGAATTTAGAGTTGAATTTGAGCCTTCTTTCTCCGTTTCCCCCATATCCAATGCAAAATAAGTTCTGTCGGTTCTGCCGCTAAAATATAGCCTGAATTTTTTTCGCTGTTCATCCCAATTACTACCACCCAGGACAGTTCACTTTTCCGCATAATGGTCTTCAGTAGCTTCCACTTTAATTCAGGATCAAATCTGAGTTCTTTACCAAAGCCCGAAAAGTACTGCATTATTTGGCTCCTCCTAGTTTCTGCCTGATAGCCTTTCTTCTCACTTTCTCAGCCACATTAGCTTTTTTCTTTTCTTTTCCTTTCTAGGCATGGGGGTTTGGCTATGTTGCCCAGGCTGGCCTCAAACTCCTAGACTCAAGGGATCCTCCTGCCTCAGCCTCCCAAGTAGCAGGGACTACAGGCACTGTGCCTGCACAGCATCTTTCTTTCTATTCCTCAAATCTTCTAAGCTTGTTCTTTACTTTAGAGCCCTGGAATTTTCTCTTCCTTGTACCTGAAATTCTCCTCCTTCAGATATTTGCATGGCAGATCCTTGGTGAAATTTAGGTCTCATCTCAAAGTTTACCTCCACTGGGTGGCTTTTGCTGCCCTCCTATCTGAAGTGTCATCTTATCATCCAGTCACTGTTCCAGCACAGTGTTTTAGTTTCTTCATAGCACCCATCCTCATCTGATGTTTATTTTATTTGTTCCTTCTCTTTCCCCTTCAGCTAGAATTCAAATTCTATGAAAACAAAGGGGTCTTGTTTACACTCGCATGTAGTAAACATTAAAAAAAATGTTGAATAAATGAATGAATGAAAAATCTGCATATTTGGAGGGCAGATTTTGACTCCTAAATAGTAAGAAAATGGAGTAAGACACACCATTTGTGATGATCTGCTTTAAACAGAACTGCCTGTGAAGATTATGAATTTAAAAGGACTTATTCCTCAGTTTTCTTTTGATGTGTGGGGAATCATCTTATTGATCGTGTCTTCCAAAATATAGTTCTGAAGATTTTTATGTATGCTGAGATATACTAAGTATTTTGAGAGACTTGACTATGAGTGTTAATATATACAGTCCTTTTTATGAGTCTAGAAAAAGGGTGTAAGTGAGATCAACTGCTCTCTAATATAGCTTAATGTTTTTAAATATTTTAGTGAATGACCTGAATTTCAAATGGGAGAATGTATGAATATACATATATAGTTTGTTCATGACACCTAATATATGATTATTAGATAGTTATTATGATACCTGCAGAGTACAATCTGAATTTAAATTATCATTATTAACTTGCAGAACTGGTAAGAAACAAATAGATTGAAATTCATCAAGAAAAAAGCGTTGAGCAATATGCTTTGGGATTAAATGAATTGTGTCTTTTTTTTTTTACACGTTTAATTACCTAAAGCCATTCTAAAATATTTTATGCTAGATTTATGTATTATGGTAGATAGCTGCATGCATAATGTGGTTTTGCTTTAAATATTCTTTATAGAACAAGAAAATAAAAAGCCTTCCTTACTACATCTCCCCATTGAAATGTATCTCTATATGGCATGACTTCCCATTTGAAATTGCACCATTGTGGAGTCATTACAAAGGGTTTAAGTCTTACTTTTTCCAAGTTCTCCTTTGAAAATACAACTACTTTTGTCTTCTGAAGTGGTGTGTCAGAGCACTGGGGTCCAGACCCCAAATTTTCAACATGGTAGACAGAGAGAGGGATGATATTAGAATGTGGGAGGATGCCTGGGTGGTGGCCACATGTGGCAATACTGAGTGCTGCTGCCTGTAGGTGTGGGCAACAGTGGGGCAAGCAGAATGTGGGAAAGATTGGTCTGCAGCTGCTTCTGAAGCCTAATTCAGGTACCTTGTCATTGTGCCTTAGGCAGACCCTGTCACATCACATTCATTTTGGTGCGAAGCCCAGATCTGTAGGGCCTGATTAATGCTGAGTACCTTATGGTTCTTACGTTTTATGATCCTACTCATGTATCCCACTATCACGTTCCCTTTCTTGACTATAGTCCCACACTGATGACTCATTGTCATTTTATCTACTGATCCTTTTGCTCCACACTCATACATCTGGTCCTATCCCATCTTGTAATTGGGCAGCCCTTTTATCTGAGGCACCAGTTTCTTTTCTTTTATATTTTTTTAAATGAAAAGACCTGAATATATGATTCTGTCAGTGTAAGCTCTGCTTATAATAAATTGCACTGCCAGCTGGAATGAAATATACATCCATATAAGAACTTAAGATCAGAGTCTGAAAGTGGGCAGTAATATATTTAACCAGGCTTTGAGTACTTGGGATTGGCATCAGGGACAAAAGAGATTACAGAAAAAACAATGGATGCAGGAATAAACACAGTGAGAAGTGGAGACAGAGCATGTAAGGTATATGATAAGAGCCATCCTAGCAGGTGGCAGATGAAGCAAAGGCAAGAGACTCTCCTCACCTTCATACATTATAAAAAAAGAAAGAAAAAAAAAAAGAAAGAAGAAGAAGAAGAAGAAGGAGGAGGAGGAGGAGGAGACGAAAGGGGAGAGAGATAAAAGGTAAAATCTTCCTTAAAAAAGAAAGTGAACTTGATATGCAAAAGTAAGCTCCTCCCTGGGCACTTTACTTCCATTCTTCCAACTCTGCATCATTTATGTCTGCCAAATTAATCTTCCTAAATCACAACTATGATTGTCACTCTCTTGATTAAAGCATGTGTTCGCACAAACACACCCCCTACCACACACACACCCCCACACACACACCCCGTCATTTCACTGAATAACTTTCTTAGCCTGGCTTTCAATATTCTTGGCTGATACTGGCCTTACTAGCAAAACTTCTCTACTTATTATTCCCAGATCATTACCAGACTGTGAACTCCATAATGTACAAACTTTTTATATTCACCATTGCATTTCTATGGCTACGCCCGCTGTCTACCCACAGTAGTAGAATAAGGATGTTCGACCCTTTACTCCTCCGAGCTTTTACTCATTCAGTTCTCTGTTTGAAATGCTTTCTCCCACTTATCTGTAGATATTATAATTATATCAACATTTTCAGATCCATTTCAGCTGCTTTTTTATGGTTCCACCCATTGAATATATGTTTCTTCTAATCATTTCTACATCACTTAAAAATATTTTAGTACCTACTTCCATATTCTATCATATATTAATAGTCATCAATATTATTGTTTTTCTGCCTTGGACATTGTAAATTTTTGAAAGGCAGGGTCTATTTCCTTCTTCTAGCATCTAATACAGTTCTTTGTACAAATGAATGTGCTCAGTATTTTTTATAATAAACCAATGAATCGACCAATAAAGAAATAGGGAGAAAGGACTTTCAGTTTAAGTACATTATTGCATCTGAGCCCATTCTGGATTTTAAGAAAAATTGTATTTGTTTATCTATTACTTAGTAATTCATGCTTCTAAAGAGATAAATACATTTTCTGAGAACTGTGCTATTTATTTGTACAGAATCAAGAATTTAGGATGATTGTCATGTCTTCCAAAATAGAAGGCTCTGTGATTCATTTTTTAGCCGTCTACCTCAGATGAAATATTCTTTCTATTAAAGATAAAATAATGTAAAACTATCACTCTTGAATTGAGAGGAAAATTTATCCAAAACAAGGCACTGGAGTGATGCTGCTCCATTTAATTCATATGAAAATATATTGCACATTGTTTTGTGAATTTGTGGAATACTGTGTAATTTGGTAAATAGATCTAGAACTTCTAACATTTAATTACAGCACAGGAGCACCAACATGGATATTGTCACCGAATAAAATTCTAATACCACTCATGGATAGAGCATGACTCTGGAACACTGTTAAAATTGTTCTTGGAAGAGACACAGAACCCATTTGTGCTGCCACCATCTTGTCTAGACAAGACTGTAGTCCTCCTCCTTAGGGTGTGTTTTTATTTTCTTCTGCATTAATGTTTCTATAAGCCACTGTTGCCCAATGACTCTTGGTCTGTGAAACATCAGTGACCTTGCCAGGACTGGTAGAGAGATGGGGTTTGGAAAAAGGAAAATTAAGGAAGAAAGGAGATGACAAACTAGTGACTGCAAGGTTTGCAAGAACACACGCATGTATTCATACACATCTGGCGTCTTCACTTTGTTGTGGTGGTCACCACTTTATTGTCTTCATACCACTCTCTACCTTATTGATCAAAAAGAAAGAAAAAAAGGCAAAAAATAGTGAGGAAGTCCAGGATGTCAATAAAACAAATGTCCTAGTATACTTCTTGGGAGACAGTGCTCTATGACAATATTAGTCACCTAAATAATAAATAAAAGCCCTACAGAATCTCTTAACTTAAAACAAAAACAATTTAGTGCCTACCATAATTAATTATGAAACTTTAAAAACATGAACTATGTAAAATCTCCAAGTAAGAAATTTGCAAAATAAATAAGATGGATAATCTTCTCCATAAAAGAAAAAAAATTCCATCAAAGAACAGGTGAAAAAAACAAAACAAAACCAAAAGTTCTCGTACAGAGATGGACTCATATTCCAGGGAGTTTTCCTGTTATGATGCCTACTTTGGAAAGTACTCATAATATCATTTATGAATATAGCTATTTTATATCTGGACATCTTCCTTTCTTTACTGGAAATGAAAGCTTTCGAAAGGATGAATGGAATCTTCCAAAGCAGTTTTTGGGTTATTTGGAAAAATAAAGTGGCATGTGTGATTAATGTTTAATTATGTGTTAACACATTTTAAAAGTTTGTTTTTTGCATCCAAGTATTTTTTCAAAGCTCCTTAGGCAATAATTGAAGAGTAGTGCTACTTGTTGTCTTTATTTTTAAGATTTCCAAAATGTACTAATTATATATACCTCAAAGTAATTTTGCTGTATGAAGTTGTTGTATATACTCTGGTTAGGGGAAGGTTACAATATATTCCTCATTCACTTTTTTGTCCAGCACCAGATATATAGACATAAACCATTGATAATAAAAGACATGTTTTCATTATACTTGTGAACTAGTGGGCCTTTCAAAATGCAAATATTTGGATACCCCTCTTTGACCATGTAGGACTGTGCTGATACAGGCTTTCTACTGGTTCAAAGTTTCAAACAGAATGCACATGACTTAGTTACTTCTCATTTGCCGTGTCAATTCATGCTCCTTCTCTTACAAAGTCTGTTTTCAACAGTCTCAGAAAGATTGAGTGACCTGCTCAAGGTTACACAGTTGATTTGTTTTTGGAGCCAGGTCTACAATCTATATCTATTGATATCTAATCCAGGGCTCTTTTGACTACATCATTTTGCCCCCTAGTTTGTAAAAGAGGATGTGTACGATTCTCTGGTGGAAGATCCTGAATATGAAGCATATCTCTAGAGAAATTTCAGGTTCTTAAAATTAAACTTTGCCAGTAACATCTTAAGCTCTTTTCCTCTGTTGCCAATATTTGTTTTCTTGGCAAGAACTGTGTTTTCATAAAAAATGTCTGGAAATTTGGTTCTATTTGAACTATATAAAATGGTATCTAAGTTGTGCAGTTTAAGCTTGCAAGAAACAAAGACAGACTTCTGGTTTTTCAGATGATCAGGCAAGTCAGACAAATAAAATAAATGGCAAGACAGCACACACAGAGCACACCTTTTAGAAACCATTTGTTAGGGAAATCTCACAGAAACCAGAGACAGCGGCCCAGTGTTGACCATGTCATCCAAGGGCAGCAAGCGGGATCTATCATGACCAGAAGTCTGATTTGTGGGCTTGGGTCTTTTAGGCGTTATAATTAGGAAATCATCAGTCCCTCCCACAGTATGTATGATCGGGAGCTGGGATGCAACAGCAGCATTGCCAAATGGCAAGCCCTGGTTTCTAGCCCTGTTCTACCAGCACAGTGAGGGGAGCACAAGCCCCTCTCTTGATATCATTAGGAAGGCTGGGTTTCAAGATTTCTGTTATGGTTTTTCTGGACTACTGGACCATTGGCCTGGTGGACAACCTCCATGGTTTACTTGGATTGATTAGCTTAAGTACTCAGCTGTAGCCAGTTTTCGCATGGCTCTGGGAAGCCTGCCTGCAGGTGAATAGGTGGTTTAATCCTCACCTTTCATGCAAGAGAAACAGAAAGTAACGTCTAAGGTAACTAAGCTGAGTCTCGCTGAAGTGCAGACTTGTTTAGTTTGAGCAAAATGTCTGGAAATGGAAGAACAAGTCTAATGGACATCTCCAACTTTAAGGTTCATAATTACTCAATCACATATGACTCAGATTATTTGTGTGTCTAGTATATGAATTTCTGAGGGAGGAGGGAATTTTATTTTTTAAAAAGTCATCCTAATGACCCTTTCATATCCTTAAATCATCTTTATCAAGATTCTAACAGACAAGAAATGAAGGTGATTGTTAGACTAATAATTCTCTCAGCTGTAAGAAAAATTTCCATGGAAATTCATTTGTCTCTTAGAGCAGCTGTCCTCAAGGTTTTTGTACCAGGGACCAGTTTCATGGAAGACAATTTTTCCATGGACCGGGGGGTGGGGTGGGGTGGGGTGGGGGTATAATTCAAGCACATTATGTTTATTGTGTACTTTATTTCTATTATTATTACATCGTAATATATAATGAAATAATTATACAACTCAACGTAATGTAGAATCTAATGCCTCCACTGATCAGACAGGAGGCGGAGCTCGGGTGGTGATGCCAGCAATGGGGAGTGGCTATAAATACACATGAAGCTTTGCTCACTCACTGGCCTCTCACCTCCTGCTGTGCGGCCCAGTTCCTAACAGGTCTGTGGCCCCTGGGGGTTGGGGACCTCAGTCTTAGAGAATATGTTTTGAGCTGCTTAAAATAACTGTTCCTTCAAGAGTGCTCAATTCTACTTCTAGCCACAATTTCATTAATTTTAGTTTATCCGTGGCAGGAGGTCTCCACAGTCAGCCACATCTTTCAGTAGCAGATCATCATGACACCAGATCCTGATAAAACCATCCATTTTAGCCATCTTCATGATTGATGTAGGTTACATCAGCCTAAAAGTGGTTTATATCAGCGTTATGCTGGCTGAAATAATGGATTGACCGTGCCATGATCCATATATTTCATATGTAAAGACAAGACTTTAAATGATGTGATGAGAAGAGGGGCTAAAATTCCAGGCTAAGGAAAAATTGAAGTAATCGCAATAAAAAATTCCAGCTTACAAATTATAACTTTTTTCTATTGTAGCATTTCAGTTGGGATTTACTATACATACTCTCTTGGATTTGAAATTGTGTTTTCGGTTCTAGTGCTATTACCATAGCATTAAAGTGCTGGAATGCTGAAATTTCAGTAACAAAGATTTTAATAATATTTTCCTGTCTTTATTATTGGATAGAATATTTACAATATACATGTCAGGAGGGGCCAAGATGGCGGACTAGAAGAGGCACGCGCATGCCGCTCTCAAGGACAGGATCGACAGATGCAAGTAGATGCCAACCTGTTTTTGGAGAGAGCATTGTACATCATCAGAGAAGTGATGAGATACACTCAAAGGGAAGGAGACAGGGATGGGGAGATCCACTCACCAAGATTGGAAGGTACCTGTAGGAGACACCTACACATGGGGAAGGGATAAAGGAGAGAGCCCCAGGACCACATGCTTCCCCCTTGGACACTGCAACTGGAACTGTAAGAGGCCCCCACCAATACTGCTGGCCTCCATACTGGTCAGGAAGCTACTTTGAAAGCAGGCTCAGCAGGAACCTCCTGGTGTCTGTTCTCAGGTTACCACAGCTAATGATACTCTGAGCTCTTGAAACTGAAGCACCTGGTCTACACAGGGATTGGCTCGCTGCAACTGCCCCCACATCACCCCTTGCTGGGCCGGGGAGGGAGCAAGGAGAGCAGATGTTCTCACATGCCCATGACTGGGAGCCAAGGTACCTCCCCATCTGTGAATTCAAATGGAGCAGGCACTGAGAGGTCAGTGTCTGCCCCAGCAGTACTTGTGTGAGGAGAAAGCCCCAGCCTTCCAGCAGCCCAGCCCATGTGGCACCAGTCACTGAACAGCAGAACAGGTCCAAATCCTGTCCACACCCTCGCAGACCTACATACCAAGCAGAGGTCCATGCCCTCCTGCACTATGCACCAGGTGGTGGGCTATGCCCTAGAGCCCTGTGTGCCATTTGGCAAATCACATCTTCACAGCTCCCAAGGACATGCAGCAGACTATGCACCAGCTGGCAGGCCATGCCTCCAGGCCCTGCCAGACCACAGATTCTCATGCCATGTTGCAGGCCATGCCCCTTGATTTTGTGCTCTGGCTGACAGGCTACAGCTCTGTGGCCCCACATGCCAACCAGTGGAACAAGTCTACTGGCCCAGTGTGACCTGCCAAGGTCCATGTCCCTGTGGACCTGTACCCTGGAAGTGGGCCACATCCTTCAGCTTTGTGTGCTGGCCTGTAGGCCACTCTCCTGTGGCATCCTGCTATGCTATGCCTGTGGTCCAGTTTTCCACCGTGGACCAACTAGCCACAAGCTGCCCCCCATTGTGTACAGCCATTATACCTAGATCTGGGTGGGGCAAATGCCCACTGTCCTGACACATGTGGCCACTGCCTAGATAGCCTCACCAAGCAGCCACTGCCCACTGCTATGGGAAGACGTGGACAGAGCAATCTCCCACAATGCCTGCCTCTGTGGAGAGGGACTCAACCAACCCCCTGTCTAAGCTTCCAACAGAGGCCTAGGGACCAACCCACCACTCCATGTGAAGATCCCTCAGCACCAGTTTGGCCTGTGACAACCACAGGAGAACAGGACAACATAGAACAGCTACATTACAAGACTACAGTGCATGTGTCCCTCCCCTACTAGATCAATCTTCCAGAAGAGGACACAAAAGCACCGTCTAGGCACTTCTCCTTCTCACTAAATAAAAGAATTCCCAGCAAGGGAGACTAGGAGGATTGCAAACGTATCTACCCTGAGCTGAAAGAAGAGGTTTCAGATGAGAAGAAACCAGCAAAAGAACTCTGGTAACATGGGAAAAACAAACTAGTTCCACATTACCAAAGGATTCCAAGAGATCTACAGCACCAGACCCCAATCAAAAGGAAATTGTTGAAATGTCAGAAGTGGAATTCAGAATATGGATAGCAAATGAGATGAATGGAATTGAAGAAAGAGTTGAAAGCCAACACAAAGAAACTAAGAAAAAAAATTCAGGACATGAATGAAAAAAAATGAAAAAGCAGTTAGAGAGATAGACAACATAAGAAAGGATATAACAGAACCTAAAGAAATGAAAGAATCACTTAGGGAACTTCGAAATATAGCAGAAAGCTTCAACAACAGACTAGACCAAGCAGAAGAAAGGTCTTCAGAGCTTGAAGGCTTTTGAACTAATTCAGTCAGTCAAAGATGCAGTAAAAAGAATAAAGAAGAATGAACAATCACTCAGAGAAATGTGGGACTTTGTAAAGTGAGCCAGTATATGAATTATAGTTATCCCTGAGAAAGAAGAAAAAGCAAAAAGCATGGAAAACTTGTTCAAGGGAAGTATTGAGGAAAACTTCCCTGGTATTGCCAGAGATTCAGATATACAGATACAAGATGGTCATCAAACACTGGGGAGAGTCATAGCAAATAGAACGTCTCCAAGACACATAGTCATCAACCAGGTCAAAGTCAAAATGGGTCTGAGGTCTTTAGCAGCTGACAAAAACTGTTTTTATTTGCTTTGTTTTTGCTATTGCTGGATGTCACTTTATGTATTATTTTAAAGGATGGTGATTGTGTCTTTATTATCTAAGACTCTCCCCCATGTATACAATACAAACAATGTTAAATTTTATGATAGTTCCTGAAGAGAATTTGAAAAACACATATCATTTATTATGTGCCAACTATGATTCTAAGAGCTTTATAGATATTCACAGCTTGACTCCTCATAACCACTTTATATGATAAGTATTAATATTATCCTTATTTTATGGATGAAGAAAATGAGGGAGAGAAATGATAAATAACTTGCTAAAAGTTGTATGGGTAATAAGAGGTACTGCTGTTATTTGAACTCATACAGTCTGACTATGGAATATATGCTTGACACCCCTATGCTATGGGATCTCTCAAAATATATGCTTCATTTCCTAAGTACCAAACATATTTCAAGAACATTCTTTTACTCTTGCAATTACACACAGTAATTATTATTTGGTGGTATAGCTATAAAACTCCAGAAAGAATAGGTGAAATGTTTGGTCTTAGCTGACATTGTCAATCAGAGCTGCAAATAGAACTCAAGTTTTCTGACTTCAAATAAATGCTAAAATAGCATGAGCCCTCTTATCTATTTGCAAACAGCAATTTCATGACATTCTTCTGTAGAAAACACATTCTGATCTTTTAAAATGAACTGTTGAGAGATGAAATGTGAGTCCAAATTATATAACCTTCTTTTCTTCTCTTTTTATACACTTAATATTTTTTTGGTCACAGAATACAATATGTCATGAGGTTAAAAATAAAAAAATTGATAGGAGAAAATATGCTTTTGTTACTTACCAAAGTATATAATCTGTACATTTAAAAACCAATTATGAGCAGTCTTATCCCTAAAGTCACCTAAAAATGAATTAGATCTCTTTTCCAGAAAGTATTTGTGTTTGTTACTTGATTTAATTTATTGATTTTAATCTTTATTAAAGATTTTGTGTACAAAAAATTAGGTAATGGCTAATCTAATATTTGAAAAGCAAAACAAAAAAATCAATTTCGAGCCTGCTGAATCCTATCAACTTCAAACATGACTCAAATATTTCAGTGCTTCATAGAGACAATTATGAAATGAAAATGTTTACAAAGCATATGCAGCATGTGTTTTACAACCTTTGAATTTTGTTTTCAGGAGCTTCTGAATCATTGCTGCTGTTTATAATCTGCATCTGTTATAAAAATCAAATAAAATGATACAAATGTAGTTCTTATAAATAAAATGAAAAGAAAAAAAGACCAAGAATAAGAAAGGTATTCATTTCAGGAAGGAAATGAAACAATGACAAGGTTGGGGTACCTTCAGGAGAAACCTTGACTGTAGTCTCCAGGAAGTCCTTGTGGGATGGATTTACCCTGGAGAATTGGTGAAGGTTCAGATTATAAACTCAATCTTCAATGTGTCTCTGAGCAGATTTGGGGAGGCACAAGAAACAATTAGATTTAAAAAACACAAGAGTGTATAAAATATCTGCCAAATTTATTGTGTATTTTGTTTCGGCTCAAGCCTAAGCAATATTCACCCTTGGGATTCAGATACACCTGGAAACATCAGACAGGCTGGTGAGGCAGAAAGGGCTTCCAGAAACCTATTTGTATGAGAGACAGAGATGCCTTCTAGGAAAAAAACACATCTAAGAGATGAGGGAGTTCAGCTTTAGTTCTCAGATGGGAGGAGTGATTCTGAGAAGATAATGGTGTCTTTTATATAAGCTAATCCTCAGCCCTACCATGAACTCAGATCTGAATCCTAATGCAAGAGGATTTTGAGTAAATACTTCAACATGTTGGGGAGGATGCGATGTTGTTTAAGTTCTCCTCTAAGGGGTGTGACCTGAAAAGGGAAGGTCCATTTTTCTCTCATGTAGCCAAAGGCCATAATAGAGCTTTGGCTTCTCAAGGTCTCCTTGTATCAATAGTATTAGCAGAGGGGAGCAGTATTACCTGTAAGAAGGGCCAGTTGTTCCTTAAGAAGCAATGGTATACAGTGAGAAGGCACCTGTGCTTGGGTACCCAGAGGAAGAGGTGGCAGATAACAGACAGGGCAGTATTCTAGGCATTATTGCCTAGAATAGGAATGGTGGTAATATACACTAAAAGTGGCAACAATGCCTGGCAGAAGGTTTGTACCAGGAAGAAGTGGGTTAACTGGTGGAAATCAATTTGTTGCTGTCTAGCCGCTGGGGGCAGTGGAAGTAGTAGATGCTGTTGGTGCCTTTCTCAGATCCTGTTGACAGGGAGATGCACTCATGCCCCAGTTGCTAGAAGTGTTGTCTGCTTCCAACTCACCTTACCTGTAGAATTGTTCTCATTCAAACATACCTCTCTTCATTCCCAAAATGTAGCAGCAGATGAGCAGTAGCCCATGATTAGGGGCAATTACTCCTGCCAGTATGATAACTCATTTCTGTTCTTTCTGGAAATAAATTCTCCAGTTGGGTCATTACAACTTCCGGCTCTTGATTTCCAGCCTTGTGTACTCTAATTACTGGGGATACATTATCATATAACTGCTGTCTTTGCGAAGAAGTGGCCTGAGGGAAAAGTATGTACAGATAACATGACCAGTGTCAAATTGTGTAGCTTGTGGTCAGTAGCTTGGAAAGAGCAAGATTGAAAGATTAGGGACAAGGAGGTCTGAGAAAGAGGTAAGCGGATGGCTTCATAGGAGTAGGCACAATGTGTGGATCTTTGAATCCCATGTTAATAGCCACCAGAGAGCGTGCACTGCAAAGGAGGCATTAAACAGCCAACTGGACACAATGTCTCAGCTAGTAGATGTCAGCCAGCCTCTGACCTTGGCTACCCCAGTGCTTGTGCACTATGGTGGTAGAGAAGGAGGCCATGCAGGGGTCTGACAACATGGGCTCCCTGTCATCAAGGCTGAATATTTGATCGGCCCACAACCAAGATAAAACTGATGCTCCAGTATGGCAACATTCCTTGAGGAGACCAGTCAGTGACTAGGTATCTTGTAGTTTATTTCACTCTCTTTACACTATAGAATGGAAATGTTTTTGACTGAGACTGGCGTATGATCCAGGTATTGATTTGCCTTTCTTTCCTGTAATGCCTCAGCCCCCAGTCTTATTTAAGAGCTATGGTGTCTGATCCAATAACACACAATTTCATATAACACTGTCTTGGACCAAAGGTCCTATAAGAAATAGAAAAGAAATTGTATCAATATATTCAGACCATGGAATCCACATAGTGTACCATCCAAATGCTTCTGGCCTGATCAAGTCAGTTTGGAGATGAATCCCTGAGTGCATTAGGTTCTGTCCTCTAGGACATAGTATTCATCTTAATCTAACGGTTAGTGCATTGAACTATGTATCTAACAGTTAGAATACATGGGTCTAGAAAATGAGAATGGTCTGCCTTTTTCGTGGTGAGCTATTGAGGAATTTGGGATTCCCATCCCTGCAACTTTAGTTTCGGTAGTTACTGAGATCCTGATTTGCAGAAGAGGTCACTTCTACTAGTGGACACAGTCAGATTCCCCCCAAGCTTAAACCTACAGATGCTACTTGGTCTCTTTGCATATCTTCAGCCAGAAGGGCAGCAAAAAAAAAGAAACAAGTTTTCATACTGTCAGGGATAATTTTTCTTGATCACCATGGGAAGGTATATTTGCTACCCCATCCTGGGACATCTCTATAGTTGTAACCAAAAATGGGCAAGTGCAGTAACCATGATCTGAAAAATACGTGGTGACTAGAGGCTCAGAGCCCTTAGAGATGGTAGTCAAGGTCATCCCACAAGGTCAGCCAGAGATGCTGACAAGGAGAAATGCTAGACAATTAGCAGGGGGATCTAGAAAAGGGTTGTGGAAGAGGAACACAGTGAGTTCCAGTTATGGCTTTAGGACCAGCTGTAGCACCAGGGGAGGAAGTTCATCCAATTAACCCTTCTCTTGTAAGTTTTCCCAGAAAATGAGACTAATCAGCAACCTAGAGAAGCTATGCCTGGGTAGAGTAAATTTAATGTCACAAACTGGTGGATCTGAATAAAGCAAAAAATGTATGTTGTTTGTGCCTCCCACAGATTCCTTTACTATTAATAGTATGTGCACCCACTTCCTACTGCCGTGAATGTTGGTTAATAAAAACCCTTAGCTGTCCTTTTCTTCCAAGAATTGTTGTTGGTCAAATAGAAGCCAACCTTACCCCCCACCTCTTGCAAGCAGACCTTGACCAATCACTGTGTGACATGGGTGTTCAAAAAACAGCCCTTTGCCTTAAGTGGGGCTACCTTTGTGGTGCAGTTTAAACTTAGAACTTCAAAGTGGGATCGGAGTAAAGCTAAGACATCCTAGCATTTCACCTTGCTCTATTCTGCTTTTCTCATCCCGCTTCACATGAAAGCACTCTCCCAAAACACCGCTTGAATAAGAGTCTTCAACTCAGGGTTTCTTTTTATGAAGCACAACCTAAGACAATGGTGAAGCCGCTCCCTGTTTTTCAACAGAGATGGAGCTACTGATCCTAGTCATGACTAGAGGCTAATCAAACAACATGAAAATGGTGATGTCACATGGTTCCTGAGTGGAATTGTTCATCAGCACCACATACAAAACGGCTGTTGGGGCATTCCCAATATAACTGGAAAAGGTTCTGTCACTAATTGAAGAAACTGCAGGTCAGAGCAAAAATAAATAAAACTTACTGCTAATACATCTCCATTTTAAACCCTGGACTAGAGTGGCCTGGGAAATGGGTAACATTGCCACAGGAAACAGGCATTTCTAGTCACTGGATTGTCTTCCTGCTATTTAGAGTCCTCTACCTCCTGTCATATGTGAGAAGTCATTGTGGTAATCTGGAAATGGCTTATTGTGCTTGGACTCAGATACCAGGGTACATGATTTTGAGGTATATTTATTCTGTGCCATGGTGAACCCTGATAAATGATATCTACCCCAAATTGTGATTTACCTGTATAGTACTTTTATTTTTTTCTGTATTTTGTTTCTTAACGTCCTCTAGGTTCACTTAAAACATTTTTTTTTTCTTTATTTTTTCCTTAATGTCCTCCAGGCATGTAGTACTTTTAAACACTGCAAACTTGAGGATTTTTTGGCATCATTTTCCTATATTCTACTACTGTCTCTTTCTTCATCAAATCTTTTTAAAAATATTTGATTTGATTTCCAATTTGAACTTGGAAACTACAATCCAACTTTCCTGAGCTATCACTTATATCAACTTCACCTAGTTTTTTATGTTCCTCAGTGCATCAGTCATATACAGACAGACAATTTCTAGGTTTCTTTCTGCCAGTATTAATAATATTTGTTTCATATGGATTTTATAAATTGGAATCCTAGAGCAAATTTAATTCTTTTAGGTGCAAATTCATTTTTTCCCCTCCCCTTCTCAAACATCACTCATCACTTTCATAAACTGGAAAGAGCCAACATAAAATGGCCTTAATATCATTCATTAGCAAAATATCAGTGCATGTTATCTTAGAAGAAGACTGATCACAGGGATTTTCAAGGCTGTTAGTCTATCTTCATTGCTTTCGGGCCAAGACTAAACTTAACAGTTGAGAGCAGAGGATTTAATCTCTTTTCAGTTTATCTTTAAACTAAAAATGTTTCCTTTATATTTTAGAATTAATCTGGAAATGAAAGATAGCATCATTCCCTCAAAAATTACTATCATTTTATAACTATATAGCTACCAGAAGATCCTTAACACCTAAAACAGCTAGAATAGACTACTATTTATCAGAAGGTTCATTCCTATCTATTAGGACCCATAGACAGCTGAATATAGCCATATCAGTCATTTTTGGAACTAGGAAATTTTCTTTTATTTAGAAATGCTCTCAGATTTGCCTGTCAAAGTCACTATGTTTCCATCACTAGAGATCTGTTTATTTGGCTTAGGGCTTTGCTTCTCCGTGATTTGATTTAACAACCTAGATGTTGGGCAGCTAGGCTGAATTGGCTTGGCATCCTTATCTGGAACTATCTTTGCACAGTGGAAAAAATGGTATTTTCCTTCCAGCCTTATTCTTCTTACTTTCTAAGACTTTAAATTGGAGTAAATAAGATAAGATTAAGATTCCTAAGGACAATTTTCCCTATCGACAGCGTAAGACTAGTCCAGTATTTCCCAAACCATGTTCTGCAGAGATGTTCATAAATGATATGGTTTTCTTTGACTAGGTGGTACTGTGGTTATTTTATAACACAGTAAAGAATTACAATGTAATTAGAAGCTTTTAGAAATGTTACAGAAAAGAAACTTGTTTCTTTTGTAAACTTTAACTTTATTCAAACTTATACAAGCAATAAATAATTTTTGGGAGCACACCAATTAACCTCCTGCAAGCCATTGATGTAGGAATTACTAGTTGGGAAATAATGGTGTAGTATGAAATCAGAGTATTTATAGCCCAAATCAAGGTCACATCCTGCCTCTGAAATGTATCTCACCTCTTCAGTCCCTGTGATCCATGGGCATTTGAATCATACAGTATTATCTCCTAAGGACATCCAATATAAATGTAATCGCTGTGGGTTCCCTTACTAATTTTTTTTCAGGGATTTAAATATTATAGTATTTAGCCAGATGTGATGGTGCAAACCGGTAATTCCAGCCACTTGGAAGACTGAGGCAGGAGGATTGCTTGAGCCCAGGCATTTGAGGTTGCAGTGAGCTGTCATGATGCCACTGCACTCTAGCCTGGGTGACAGAGTGAGGCCCTGTCTTAAAGAGAAAAATAATAAAAAATAAAAAACAAAATTTAGAATATGAATATATATTCATGATTAATGATATAGAATTAAGGTTGATTGTATAGATTAATTTATAGAATTAAGATTAATTGTATTATTATTAAAAGTTACAAGTTCCAGAAATCAACTCAGACTTGCTTATGCAAGGGTATTTATTGGTTGGTGAAATTGAAAGGCCATAGGGTTAAAAGGCTTCAGTATTAAGAATGTATCTGGGGATGTCAGTCTCCAGAACCAGAGATCTGACACAATCAGGGCTCCCTCCAGCTTCCTCTCATCTGCAATTACCTCTGCTTGGCTTCATTTCCCTGACATCAGACAGCTTTTTTCCATGTGGCATGAAAGGTTATGGCTGCCAGTAGCCACTAAGTCATATTCTTCAAACTCCATGACTCCAAATGGAAGGCCCCTCTCCTCTTGCTTTAAACAAAATCTCAGGGCAGGGATCTGTTTGGACTGAATTAGATTGCATGACAAAGGTCAACCAATCACTGTGGCCAGGTGATTTGACAAAATGACTGTCTAGACCGGGATCATATGCCCACCTTTTCAACTTGGAAGGCGGATGATTGAATCCCTTTGAATTGAAGGAGTAGTTCTCAAAAGGAAAGGGGGAAGGGAAAGAGAAGGAGTTCCTTAGCAGGCAAAAATGAAATAAAAATATAAATATATTCATTACATTTCACTGTTTGATAGACATATTACACCCTTTTACCAACACATAAACTTACAACAGTGCCTGTATCTAAGATAAGGCAATTAGTTGTGTAACTAGAACCACATTTCGTCTCTTCCATCAGAACACAACCAGAAAGCTTGTTAAGTTACTGAATTTACAATCTCTGAATTCTGTTCATTTCTCTCAATCACATCTGGTTGTACCACTAAATGGTTTGGCCATTATAGGCTAAATGATAAATAAAAGCACCTCAGCATATCCATTTTAAAACACAAGAGGAAAGACTATATAAACACAGTAAGACTTCATTTTTGGAAACAGGAAAAATGGAAAGCAACACACAACAATCAGAGCTCTATAATATAGATTTTATTGTGGTAGACAATGGTTGATAATTTTTTCCCCTCATGGCTGTAGAGTGAGTTCTACAAGGCAGCAGCCATATTTCCCCCAGGTGAAACGGTTCATGCCTCCCTTGCTCAATGTCTGCCATGATCACTTTTCAAAAAGATATTGGCAAGATTCACCATCTGTGGACCATACCACTTTGGAAATCCTGTTCCTATTTATTTGAGTTTGGGGAATCTTGGAATTGCTTGAGGGATTCAGTAATCATAGCCAGGTTTGCATGGCAAACATATCACTTACATAACTGGTTGGATGCCAGACAGTTTGATGTTTTTCCCTCCATCTGCACTCATTTCCTAGGTGATATCATGTATTCTCATGGATGTAAATAAATTTGTGAAATCTAATTAATATATTTTCCCTAAGCATCAGACTTGCATTTCCAACTCCTCCTTGGAAACTCCACGTGGGCAGTTTAAATTTAACAAGGCCAAACCCTTGGGTCCTCTCAATTCTTAGTATATGGCTGCATGATCACCAATTTTTCTCAGGCCAAAACTCCTAAATCATATTCACAAATCCAAGTATATTCTGAATCTGAATACTTATCACCACTTCCACTTCTACCATCCTGGTTCAAATCAGTATAATCTCTTGTTTGGCCTAAAAGCTGCCTAACTGGCCTCCCATCTCTACTTCTGACCCAGTAATGCAAATTCACTCCATACAGCTAGGGTAGATTTTATTTTAAAGTTGTGTGCCAGATAAAGCAAACTTCCTTACTCAAATATTTCTATCTTCTCATTAGTGTAAAATAAAATTTGGACTCCTGATCATATCTACAAGGCTCTATATGAACATGTCTGGGCTATGTTCGTCTCTGAAACATCAGTCTCTCGTGGGCTCCACCTTGCTCAGTCCATTCTAATCACACTGGTTTGCGGTTCATTGAACACTTCAAGCTCATAGTGCCTCAGGCTTTTGTATTGCTGTCCCCTGTGGCTGTCTCTCTCTCTCTGTCCCCAGACATAAACATGACTTTCCTTATTTTTTTCAAGTTGCTCCTCAAGTGTCAACTCCCTTTACTTACGTTGTTTTGTTTTTTCTTCATAGTGCTTATGTTTACCTGATATACGTTATTTGTGTATTTATGTTTTGTTACCTAAAACTGCTAGAATGTAATCTCTCTCATTATAAGACATTTTCTGCTTTGTTCATTGCTATTTTATAGAATAGTGCCTGGAATATTTTATCTATCTATCTAATTATGTATATGATTTATAATGCAAATATAAGCACTTTTATAGCTAGTAACCAATGTTTAATTCATGGTCATTTAATGGTGACCTGGCTTTCTATTTTTTGTTTCTTAGCAACAAGCTAGCATGGACTCTGTATTGCAATCTGATTTCTCAGGCTAACAATAGGTGCCAAACACTGTTTTAAGTGCCTTAGCAATGCAGTCATTCACCCATCCTTTTCAGCAACCCTGCGAGGTAGGTAAAACAGTGTTATTTCCATTTTAGAGGAGGAAAGTGAGGCATAAAGGAGTTCACTTACTTTTCCAAGTTACACAGCTAATAACAGGCAGAACCAGAACTAAACCAAGGCAGATTGACTCCTAAGTCTGTGCACACAATTACCCTCATGACACTTTTTCCTGAATGGGCCTTGGCTTCTTCCTCAGAACAGTGAGCAGCACTAGGTTAAAAGGGGAGTCTAAGGGAATAATATCCCAGGACACATCTCAGTGAGGCTTTGTCAGGGTTGCACAGAAGGAGGAGGAGCCAGGGGCTTCAGACTTTTCTCACTTTCCTGATACCACCACGGCCCAGTCTCTTTCTCTTCTATTTGGACTCCTACTTCCCTGTCTTTGCTCATGTGAAATTTGAAATGGTCCAGAGAATCCAGCTATTCTAGTTTCCCAAAGTCTATGATTGACCTTCAGCAGTTTTGCACTACAGATTACAGGCAGAAAAACGTCTTGAGTATTAAAGTGGAATTGCCTTCTGTTTCTTTTTCTGCTTTCAGTTTGGGTCTCCTCAGTTTTGGTTCTCAATTCTGTTTGTATTTTAAATCACCTGGAGAGCCTTTAAAAATACTTGGCCCTATCACATAACAATTAAATCAAAATCTCTGAGGATGGAACCATGGCAACCCTATTTCTCATAGTTCCCTTGGTAATCCTAATGAGCAGCTAGAATGAGAACCATTGCCTTAGATCAGTGGTTCTCAAACCTTAGCATGTGTCAGTATTACCAGGAGGGCTTATTAGATGCAGATTGGTTGGCCCCACCCTCAGACTTTCTGATTCGGTAGGTCTGGGGTGGGACTGGAAAATTTCCTTTCCTAACAAGTTCCCAGGTGATGCTGGTCCTGTTGGTTCCAGACCAGCACTTTCAGAACTACTTAGACCAAAGCATGGTCCTTTCTGCAGAGCCTCATGGAGGTTTTAGGATGAGCCAACCCTCTCTGATATCCTGATATTTTCTACCAAATTTCTGATATTTTCTCCTAAACTTCTATCCTGCACAGGCATATAACCTAAATATCAAGATTCAACAGGTAACATTTTATCCATTTGGTAAGGGGGGCAATAATATCACAAATTCCCAACTTGATTGATATTTGTTTTGTCTCCAAATATTTTGTTGTTGCCAACAATGCTCATTAACATCCTTGACCATATATCTTCTTGCCCTGAGGCATAGATGGGTGGTCTGACTTTTTCAATATGGAAGCTACCAGTCATGTGATTATTTAATTTAAATGTATTAAAATTGACCAAAATGAATTATTCAAATTTTCTGTCACATTAGCCACATTTCAAATGCTTGATAGCCTCTGCTATGGTTTGGATATGGTCTGTTTGGCTTCACCAAGTCTCATGTTGAAATTTGGTCTCCAGTATTGGAGGTGAGGCCTGGTGGGAGGTGTTTGGATCATAGAGGCGGATCCGTCATGAATGGTGCGGTGTGGTGATGAAGGAGTTCTCCCTCTATGAATTCCTTAAAGTGTTTCCCCAAAGAGCTGATTGCCAGAAAAAGCCTGGCATCTTCTCTCTCTCTCTGACTTCCTTTCCTGCCATATGATTTATACACACTGATGCAGGTGCCATATTTCTTGCACAGCCTGCAGAACTATGACTTAAATAAACTCTTATTATATATATTTTTTATAAATTACTCAGCCTCAGGTATTTTTTTTTAGCAACACTAAACAGGCTAGGACAGCCTCCTATGGTTACTGCCTATCATCTTAGACAGTACAGTAGAACATTTCTACTATCCTAGAAAGTTCTATTGGACAGTGCTAGTTAGATGTTTGTCAAACTTGTTTCCTTTACCTGGGCATGCAGCTAAATAAATTTTCCACTCTCCTTACATTGAGGTCTAAACATGTCACAAATTCTCATCCATGGAATGTGAGGGAATAATATGTCTCGTTTGGACTAAGCATGGAAGAAACTTCGGTTCCTAAATGATTGCATAGAACAGAGCATGGGCCTCCTTCTTCAAGCCAAAATGAATTATGTCTTAAAAGAGAGCCGAGTCTTGGTTGTGTTAATCACAACTCAAATGGTACAAAAGCAATTTATGTCACCAAAACGTTTATAATCCTGTAATAGTCTGAAATTTAAAAAAAATTTAAAAATGTAGTTTCATTTATTTATCTATTTTATTTTTTTTTTTTGAGACAGAGTCTCACTCTGTTGCCCAGGCTAGAGTGAGTGCCATGGCGTCAGCCTAGCTCACAGCAACCTCAAACTCCTGAGCTGAAGCGATCCTCCTGTCTCAGCCTCCCGAGTAGCTGGGACTACAGGCATGCACCACCATGCCCGGCTAATTTTTTTCTATATATATTTTTAGCTGTCCATATAATTTCTTTCTATTTTTAGTAGAGATGGGGTCTCGCTCTTGCTCAGGCTGGTCTCGAACTCCTGAGCTCAAACGATCCGCCCACCTCGGCCTCCCAGAGTGCTAGGATTACAGGCGTGAGCCACCACGCCCGGCCTATTTTTAATTTGTTCTTCTTGGTACTTGGTGAACCCTTTAAGTATTCAAGTTAATGTTCATTTTATCTCAAGAATATTCCTATTATTTCTTTGATTATTAATTTTGGTCTATTTGTTTTATACTATCATGAATTCATTAAGCTCTTTTTTTTTTTCTTTTATGTAGATGGAATTTCCCTTTCTGTTCCCTTTCTCTTTCAACATTGTATCAGTCTGCTTGGGCTACCATAGCAAAATACAACAGGCTGGGTGGCTTAAACATAGAATTTTTTTTTTCTTTCTCAAAGTCATGGAGGCTAGAAGTCCAAGATCAAAATTTTGACCGATTTAGTTTTTGATGTGGGCTCTCTGGCTTGCAGATGGCTATGTTACTGCTATGTCTTCACATGACCTTTTCTCAGTGCATATGAAAGAAAGAGAGAGAGAGAGACAGAGAGAGAATCCTCTAGTGTCTCTTTTATAAGGACACTAAACCTATCAGATCAAAGCCCCAGTGTTATGACCTCATTCAACCTTAATCACTTCCTTAAAGGGCCCATCTCCAAATGTAGCCCCAACTGGGGGTTAGAGCTTCAACATATAAATTTTGGAGGGATACAAACATTCAATCCATAACAATCATTTATTTTTTATTGCTTTATTCTTCTCTCAGAGTCCTGGCTGAATACATAAGAGTAGTCTTCCATTTTTACTAAATAGATTTTCTTTAGTTACTAATTTGTTTCTTAAATCCTCCATCATATTTTAAATTTTGACCTCATGCTTTTCATGTTGTAAATCTTTCCAGATCTCTTACATATTGTTTTCCTTTCCTCATGATTACATGCTCTAATATCAAAGATGTGTTTTGATTTTGCCCAAATAAAGATTCAATTAAGTTTATTTGTTGTTTTAGGGACTGAAACACTGAATCAAATGAGAAAAAGGGACTCATTGGAAGGATCCTTATGCAGAGAAATCAGTTGTGAAGGACAACAGTGCTGCTATTTTTTAAAAAACCAAAAATACTGCAAGTGTTTGTTCTCTGCTTATTATAGATCAGACATAACAAAAATTTTCCTGTTGTTCCTGCTTTCCCAGTGCTCTGATAGGTCAAGGAAGTCAGATGGAAAGGGAAAGAGTACAGGAAGGGGCATGGAGAGAGAGAAAAGGGAGCTATTAGAAAACAAATCTGCAGGCTCTGGGCTCTAAGAAGGGGCTCTGACTGCTTTTCCCTGGATTGTAAATTCTATGAGGGTAGGGATTTTGTCTTTTAATCTTGCTCATTGCTGAGCTCCAGGACATAAAACAGTGCCTGGCACATAGTAGGCTCTCAATAAATATTTGAGAAAGAGCCTTGGTAGTCTTTGGCAACTTCTAGCTTTTTTGTTTTTGTTTTTGTTTTTGTTTTTTACTGTCTTTTTTTCTATTAATGTATATTTTAATTTGTTCTCTATCACTTTTCCTACTTTTTTTTTTAATTTCAGAATACTATGTGGGTACAAACATTTTGGTTACATGAATTGCTTTTGTACAGTTTAAGTCAAAGTTATAAGTGTGCATTGTACCCATTAGGTGGGTATTTACCCATCCTTTCTCCCCACCCCACTTGCTTGATTTCTATTGAGTTTTTGAGGCTCACCTCCCTCAGAGCTGTCTTCTCTCCTTAGATTTGAGGTATGTTTAGTGTAGTATTGGTATTAGTACTAATCCACAGTGCTACACAATAATAATATATAGCTGTAATTCAGTGAGTTTAATTTAAATCCCATATTTGTGACGGAAGCCTCATTTGGTTCCTCTTCAGTAGAGTCACAAATTAATTGTCACCAAAGTGTGAGGTCTGCCTCAAATTTGAGGGCTGGATCAAATATCCCAGCCACCGAATCTTATGTCCCATCTAGATTGGGACTCTGGTACAGATTATTATTAATTATAGTAAAGTGTAATAGATAATATATACTTAATATGCTGACATGATCACAAATGCCAGAGTAAAGATACGGGCAGTATTTAGTCTCAAACAAACATTGTTGTTATTGAGGACAAGATATTGGTTCATTTTGAGGATCATGCAAAATGGAGAAAAACATTAGATTACTGGCATTTAAATATTCCTTCCATTGCACTGACCTAATTCAAGTGTTTTGGACCCTAAATTCTGTAGTTCTCTAGCTAAAACTCACTTTCTTTTCAGTGATTTAAAAATAACTAATATATCTGTAATGCATCCTGAACATAATGCACAGCAATTCAGTGATATTGTATTTAAGTTCTGAGACTGGTTATAATTTTAAATTAATTCAATTGTATTGATAATTAAGGGGCTATGATCGAAATAAAATGTGGAACAGAAAAAAAAATTAAAAATTCTTTATTAAAATTTTTTGTTTTAATTCTTAGGATTTCTTCTTTCTTGTGGTGTCATTGCATTGCTTCATTACCATTCTGTGTAGTTAGGTAGCTTATTTGTTTCGATCATGAGTCAAAGCCCTCACCTGTCTTAGAGGACACTATTGTCGCCGCCTTCTACATGAGCGAGGATGATCAGTTGGTCCTATGTGGCTCCTAATCTGGACCAGTCTGCATTATATTAATATAAATCAAAAATACCTTGGGCATCTTAGTATATGGAAGATACCCTCCCCATTTCTAAGGTAAATGCATATTTTTCTCTATATTCATATTTTAAGGATCACTTCTATTGATATCTAGAAGGTACCATTTAAATACTGTGATTTCAATATCAACCAACAAAAAATTTTCCAGATCTCCTTAAAATGAATATCCAAACATAACATATACAGTATTTTAAACATTTGGAAACTTAATCCTACATAATATATTAGGAAGAGTTTTTTAAAAAAATCACAGTATGTATTTCTCTCTGAGGGTAACACATAAAGCATTTATCCATCCTTGACACATTATTATGCATTAGATTATGAGATGTATACCACTGAGTAAATATGAAGTGTGTATGCTGACAAAATCAACAGGATAAGTTGTGGAGGCAAAGCTCCATGAAGGGGTATTGCCAGGAATAGTAGACTCGAAAATGAGAGAGGCTTTGAGTGGCGAGAGATACAGATTATCTGAAGAAGTATATATAAAGAGAAGGACAACAAATCCTGCAATGAGATGCTGGAAATTGCCAAGCATAAACTATATGTACTTCACAGTCTGGCTAAATAAATGCTTTGACTCTTATTGCAGTTTATTTTCCTTAGACATGTAGAACAGTCTGGTCTTCTCTTTGACAGGCCTTTATTGTGAATGGACATGGAGATTACTTTCTAGACTGCTGATGTGCTGAAAAACAGTAAAAAGGGGAGGGGAGAATTTAATTTACATTTGTTTCCATATGCATATAGATGCCTGTATCTATATTTGAATGCATATATTGCATATGAATATGCATATATTATATATGCATATGGATGCATAAGGAAATGAATATATGCATATCCATATGAAACTAATAACAGGGTTACTGTGAATGAGGTTAGTGTGGTGAGGTTGGATGTGGTGTGACAGCGTGTCCGGCTCTAGGCAGTGCCATTCACGAGCAGTATTATGCCACCCATGCACAATCCATGTGGTCGTAGGTTCCTCCTTATTGGGAGGAAAATGTTTCACTCTCTTTCTCTTTGTACTTTTTAGAGCTATGTGAAGGTATTAACTATTCAACGTAATAAATGATAAAGTAAATTGAATCACAAGGAATGTATTGAAGAGAGAAAGTATGTGACTTTGAAAGCAGAAATTAAAATTGCATAAATGTTGATATCTGCCTGATACCCCAATTAGTATTTTTCATTAAGAGAAATACTTCTTATGGAAAAAAAAGCTCTTATCATTATAAATTTTGTTGTTTTTCTTGATATCTCTCCTTTTCTTCCATAAAAGTATGAATCAAAGTACCCTTTTAATGATTATTTCAATATGTACATTAAATTATTTCATAGGCAAATAGCAGGAATTATTAAACTATTTAAATTTAAATGATATAAAGTTAATTTTTTCAATTAAACCTATAAACTGCAATCTTATTTTCAAAATCAAATTTCATAATCTCTCTTTTTTCAAATATTTTCCTCCCAGGTATTTGAGTATCTTAGAGAAAGGACATTAGGCATTAAAACCAGATGCTTCTTATGAACGAACAATGATTTTCCTCTAAAGGTGAAGTAAACTATCTTGAAATTTGAATTGATCAATTTATTTTCCATTTTAAGCAAATCCTACCTCAATTTGAAGCTCAGCAGTCATGTATTCAGTGGATATTAAATCCAGAAATATTAAAGCCAAATTATTTAAACATTACTTGGGGAAGTGCATTGTGTTCTAATTTCACTCAAATTGCAAAATAAGTGTGTCAGTTAAGAAAAGCGAGGCTATGCTGTGATAATATACAACCTGAAACTCTTTTAATGGTCTGAAATAGCTGAGGTTTATTTCTTGATTATTCTTCCTCTCCTTTTCTGAACAGCTAGGGACTACAATCTTCCTTAATCCAAACCAGGGTTTCTCAATAGTGGCACTATTGACATTTTGGGCTGGATGGTTTTTTGTTGCTCCAGGGTGTGGGGAAGGCTGGGGAGGCTACCCAGTGCACCGTAGGATATTTCGCTGCAGACCTGGCTTCTACACACGAGATGCAGGCAACACTTTTTCCAAATCATGCCAATCAAAAAATGTCTCCTGAGTTTTATAGAAAAAAGTAAGGGAAGAGCATAGATTATTCTGAGTGTTTTGCTGGGTGATTTTTGTACATGGTATATTATTTAATTCTCTCAACAATCGTTTGAGGGAGATATCATTAGATACTTTATATCCCTGAGCAATCTGTGGCCCAGAGTGTTTGAGGTGGTGACCACATTTATTCAGGTGTTAAGAAACACACTCTGCGCTTAGGTTGTGGATCCCTGTATCCAACTCTTACCTCTCAACTATATTATATCTTTGTTTTGTAGCCCCCACAACCGAGGAGTTTACAGTTTATGCAGATATAATATAAATGCAAAAGTAAATCTAGCAACAAAAGGTTTATAGGAGTTATCTTCTTATATTTAAAGTTATACCAGGTGGAAGAATTTATCGTTTTTTAAAGTTAGGGAGAATATTAAATGCCATTGAGTAAAATCTCTATCTTAAAAATTTAGACATACTATATAATTATAATTTATATTCTAAATTTCTGGTCACTTAAGTTAAATGCAGACTGTGTTAAAACTTATAAAAATATAATAAGGTATAATCATGCCATCTGATGTATTTTTTAAGACAGGAAATAAATTTTATGACAATAGGCCATAACATTATTAAAGAAACTGACAGTTTATATTAAAAATTTTATATATATCATTGTTATGTTAATTTTATGTGTCAACTTCCCTGGGTTAAGTGATGCCAAATAGTGGGTAAAACATTATTTTTGTGCATATCTGTGAGAATATTTCTAGAAGAGATTATCCTTTGAATCAATAGATTGAGTTAAGAAGAGCCGTCCTTACCAATGTAGGTAGACATAATCCAGTCTGTTGAGGACCTGGAATAGAACAAAAAGATATATCTATTTATCTTTCTCTCTGTTTCTCTCTCTCTTGTGATTTATTATAAACTATTGGCTTACATAGTTATGGAGGCTGAGATGTCCCATAACCTGCTATTTGCAAGCTGGAAACCCAGGAAAGGTGGTGGTGTAGTTTAAAGGCCTGAGAGCTATAGAGGCCACGGCAGAGGTTCCAAACCATGCTGAAGGCCTGAGAACCTGGAGCACAGAGGGCAGAAGGAGATCAGTGTTTCAGTTCAAGAGTTCATTCAGCTTTCCTCTGACCTCAGTGGATGGGACGATGACTGCTCACCTTGGGGAGCGCTGTTTGCTTTACTCATTGCATCAATTCAAATACTAATCTCTTCCAGAAACACTGTCACAGACCCCTACAGAAACAATGTTTAACCAGCTCCTGGGCATTCCATGGGACAGTTAAGTTGACACGTAAAATTAACCATCACAGTACTTTAGCAGCACTATGGTTGTCATCTGGGAATCCTTTGGGCTCAGATATATCACAGAGTTTGATATAGTAATTACTCATTTTGAAGCATCATTTCCAGAAAGTGATTTGTGTATTCCAGTTGACTGGAGAGCCAGTCTGGAAAACAGTTTGGCAGTTCCTCGAAAAGTTAAACATTGGGTTACCATAGACATAGCCATTCTGCTCCTAGGTACAGTTGGCTCTTCGTATCTGTAGGTTCTACATCCATGGATTTAACCACCCAAGGATCAAAAATGTTATTAAAAAAAAAAGATGATCGCATCTGGACTGAACATGTATAGACTTTTTTTTCTTTGTCCTTATTCCTGAAACAACATAGTATAACAGCTATTTACATAGCATTTATATTATATTAGATATTATAAATAATCTAAAGATGATTCAAAGTATATAAGAGGATGTGCATATGCTATATGTAAATACTGTGCCATTTCATATAAGGAACTTGAGCATTCATGGATTTTGGTATCTTCTGGGGTCCTGGAACCAATTCCCCATAGATATCAAGGGATGACTGGATATATTCAAGAGAATTGGATACAAAAGTCGATACAAAAATTTGAACATAAATATTCATATTTATAATAGTCAAGAAGTAGAAACAACCCACATTTTTATCAGCTAATTAATGGATAAACAAAATGTATACCTACACAGTTGAATATTATTTATTATTTAGCCATAAAAAAGAATAAAGTGCTTATACATGCTACAACATGGAAGAATCTGGAAAATATTATGCTATGTGAGAAAATCAAGGCACATTGCATGATTCCATTTATATGAAATGTTCAGAGTTAGAAAAGCCAAAAAGAGAAAGTAGATTACTGTTCACCAGGGGATTGGGGGAAGGAGGAATGGAAAGTGACTGCTAATGGGTAGCCTTTTTGGTTGGGGGGTTTACGAAAATACTCTGGAATTAGATAGCGGTGATGGTTGCAGAACTTTGTGAATATAGTAAAAAAACACCGAAAGAGTGAATGTTATGGTATGTAAATCAATAAAAAAATAATCAATAAAAAATTAACCTGAGAACAGGGGATATAGATTCAGAGATAATGAGATCATGAAAGTGTTTGATGATTTAATCATTTTTCTGTCATGTTTGCATTTTGTTGGATGTGGATTAACAGACTTGAAAGAGGTTCTGAATACCTTCTTTTACTTTCTGTCAACACTTGGGAAACAGTACAATACTTAGGGCCCTTTAGTTGCTCATAATTGAGATTTGACTCATCTACTGTAAGTAAAAGAGTAGTTTGTTGAAAATAGAGAAGCTCACAAAATTGGAAGAAAAATCAAAAAAGCCAGGTTTGGGAAGGAGAGAAACTAGGGCAGCTTCAAGTATCAGTGACATGTGAAAAGTCTCCTTCAGTCCCTTTCTTTGGAACAGCTTTAACTCTTCCCCTCCCCCACCCAAACCAAAGGCCTCACATATTACTGAACCAACCTACTGGTACAGAAGCATAGAAACAAAGGAAAAAAAATCATAATTTCCCAAATAAAACATGGCCATCTGTCCAGAATGTGGTAACATTTCAGCTTGATATGGCAAGATGCTAGTGATCATGATACAGAATAAGTATGTGAGCCATCTCATGTGTGGTTTCTTGTAGACCCAGCCTGGATCTTCTCCAGTGTCTTCTCTTGGAGTTGTACCTGATTTTATAACCAGTTTTCATCTGATTTCACTGGGGAATGGGATGATTCTGGTTTTGTTTCATGACTAGAAATCACTTAATCCTGAAAGCTTTGTAGAAAGACATGAGGAAGAACAGTCAACTGCACACACCACACTGGTGGGAAAATATGGGTCCTTTCAACCGTTTTGAAATTTGTGTCATCCTGCTCAAGGTATAAACAACCAGGAGAGAGACTCTGATTGGCCTGGTATAGGTCAGATTCCAGTCCTTGACCAAGGGAATTTGACTACCCCATCAAAATTTTGTGAAAGAAGATGGGGTAGTTTGCAAAAGATATTCAGGGAGCTGTCCTCTAGAAAGGTGTCACTTCATTCTGAAATGGAATTTTCAACTGTGAGGGCATCATTCCATGTACATGTTATATCATTTCCAAAGTCAGCTAACACCGGTGGTAGCCACACATAATGTCATTAGGAAAGGTCCAATTTCCTCAGTGGAAGAAAATGGACCATGCCTTCTAATTCCACTTAGTTTACTAATTGTCCACAGTTGAGCAGATAACTTACCATTCTCCAAAATTTAGGGAGAAGCAGAGCAGATAGTTTGAATACCATAGGTTCCGATGGGATAGATTCCTACTATGGCTCATATAAATAAAACAAAATAGAGCAAAACACGTTGTGTGCAGAACTAGAGCATAAATAGTGATTGTTTAGCAAATGTATTTTACAATAATTTATCTTATGTATAAACTGGTATACTTTTGTATTTACCTGTATACATAGACAATTTTGCTTTGCTACCAGGTAGTGACATTATTTCATTAAAGAAACAGGGACCAAGACTTTCTTACTTTGTCATCTTCTTCTTTAGTGATAGTGAGACTAGTGATCATTTTTAGAGCTCACGAGTTTAGAGGTGAGGGGCTAGTACTTTTTAAAATCCATATGTGCTCTTGTGGAGACCAGGAATTTTTAGATGTAAGAAAATCTCAAATATTTACGCTATTTTTATATATTTTGCCTTTAGTCACGCACTTAATTTATGCCTATATACGTTTTCACTTTTTTCTTAAAGCTTATTCTGAAAACTCTAGGAAATGACTCTGTCTTTGCTAAATGTTTATGATACTTGTAAGTCGTGCTATAATTTATAATATTGATTTTATAGAGCCTGACAATTTATTATATACTTCACTATATTATACTTTCACTATATTATATTATATACTTTATTATATACAATTTATTGCTTATTTCTTGTTTCATGCAAGCTTCTTAAGGGCAGGAAAAATTTCATACAATTCTCCAATATTTTAAAAAATAGTTGAAATGATAATTATAAATAACTCTGTGAAATATCGTATGTATTATTCCTCCTATCAGGTAGGTGATATTATCCCTATTTACAGATGACGAATTTGGGGCTTAGAAAGGCTTGCCTGTATTTACGCATGTATTATATAGAAATGTTACGTTTCAGATACAAGAAGTTTGATACTAGGGCTTTAACATTTTAAAAATTATAAATACTTCCTCTTTAGCATGATGTTCAACATATGCTAGATGCTTCATAAATGCTTTTTGAGCTGAACAGAATGACTTTATATGATCATCAATCAGAATATTCTTTAACTTGACAATTTCCATCACTCTGACTAAATGAGAGTTTATAAAACCTATGGAGTCCTTTCATGATAAATATAGTCCTTTTATTTCTCTACATCAGTCAACATACTGCTAAAAGGAAAGTTCTCTTTCCTGAAAAGAGCAGTAGCCAGTAGCAATGATCTTTCAATAATATTTCAGAGGGAAACAATTTGTCACTAAGAAAATGAACACTTTTTCACTAAAAACCACAAAAGCCAGATCACATTCCCTAGCCACAGCAGGTGGTTTCTAGAGACACTGACAGTCAATAAGCTTCAAGAAGAGCAAAACAGCAGCCAGTCTCCCAAATTTCAGTGCCTCTTGGCAGTGGAAAAGGAATCAGTTGCTTCAAGTACCTAGGGGGGTAAAACAAAATCCAGTATTTAACAGTTTTTCAGGCTCTGGGTCTCCACCTGTGATGATGAAAAACCACCACCACCACAAGCAAGTGTAGAGAAAAGCAGTGAGACTTAAGAGGGAGGGAAACAATGAATTGTTTTGGAAAAGGGAATGCAAGCAAAGCATGGGGACTCAGAGGAATGGATTTTGAAAGAAGTATTTGAACCCAGTTCACAAGTTAAAAAAGAAATATCAATAATCAAGTAGAAGGTTGACTTATCACAGGGTAGGGTAATCATGAAATTTATGAAAATAAGATCCAAGGGATGCCAGGGAAAATAGAAATACAATGTTGTAAGGTTCTTACACTATATACTTAAAGAGGTATAATATTTCTTGAAGATAGAATAAAAGTTTTATCTATCATTAATGTATATTGTAAATCCTAGAAAAAACACTAGAAACAAAATAAAAGAGTTTTTTCTAGTATGACAATAATGGAAATACAATCAAAACCAAATATTCAATTTATCCCAAAGTAGGCAGAAAACAAAGAATAAAGGGAACAATGATCAAATGGGATGGATGGAAAACAAATATCAAGACAAAACATTGAAATACAATTATATCAATAATTACATTATATGTAAAAAACTGTAAATCCAGTTAAGAGACAGAAATTTTTAGATTGAATAAAAAAACAAAATCCAACTTCTGCCTACAAGAAACTCACCTTACATATAAAGGCACAGTTTGAATAAAAGTAAATGATGGAAAAAGATATTCAAAAGGAATCTTGAATGTTCCCATTAATACTGGAGAAACTAGATTTCAGGATAGGGAACATTAGCAGAGGTAAAGAGGTAAAGTTTAATTACAATAAAGAAGTCAGTTTATCAAAATAATGTAACAATCCTAAATATGTTTTCATAGAAATATGAATTTTTAAAAATATTTTACAAATTAGGAGAAGTACCTGTACAAGAAAAATAAAAAACTAAGTTGAGAGAAATTAAAGAAAACCTAACTAAACAAAGAGATATCCTCGGCTTATGGAATGGAAGAACCAATATCATTAATATGCCAATTCTCTGGAAATTGACCTACAGAGCCAAAGCAACCCCATTCAAACTACAAGCAACATTATTGTAGAAATTAGCAAGCAAATGCTAAAATTCATATGGAAATGCAAACTATCTAGATTTTCCAAAATGATTTTAAAGAAGAACAAAGTTGGAGAACTTAGACTATATAATTTTAAGGTTAATTCTAAAATGATTGTCATCTAGACTGGTTGGCATTGGCTTAATAGTGTAGATTAATATATTAATAATAATATAATTAATAGTATACATTAACAAATCAGGATAGACCCACACATATATGGTTAGTTGATTTTCGACAAATGTGTCAATTCAATTCAATAAGAAAGGATAGTATTTTCTTAAAAGCATTATGCCAAATGAAAGACTTCAGACATAAGAAATTTTATACTGTATGATTCCATTTATTGCAGTGTAGAAAAGTTGAAAATAAAGTGACACAAAGCAAATTAATGAGTATCAGTGCCTGAGTGTAGGCAGAGGTTTGACTGAAGTTAAGTGAAAGGAGCACAAAATAACTTTTTGAGTTCATGGTGTCAAAGTCAACTAAAATATAGAAATGAATCTCTAAATTTAAAATGTTTTATTTGGGAAGTAAGAATGGCAGCTTGGTGCCCACACACAGACTGTGTAGTCTTGGGTATGTCCAAAGAACAAAGAGAAGGCTGTTACATGACTGACCAATTTGGCCAAACTAATTGAATTGTACACTTAATATTGTGGACTTTTAAAAGTACATTGTACATTTAAAAGTACATTGTAAAGTTATAATCTTATAATAATAGTTCACCACACTTCCAAAATAAAGAAGAAAAGTCTAGGGATGTTGTAGTTAATGCAAAAAGAAAAAAACAGCAGATTTGATAAAACTCACTATCCATTGATGACAAAAACTCTCAGCAATCTAGGAATAGAGAGGAATGTCTTCAATCTGATAAAAAGGCATCTATAATAATCCACAATTAACCTCAATCTTAATAGTGAAGTTTTGAATGTATTTTCCCTAAGATCAGGAAAAAAACAGGCATACTTTCACTATTTTATTTGACATTATTCTGAAAGTCCTACCAGTGAAGAAATGAAAATCATAAAGACTGGATTTAGCATCTTCCCATAATATAAAATCAATTTATAAAAACAATTGTATTTTTATATACTGGCAATAATACATTGCTACATTGCATAGTACTATATAATACTACAGTACATTGTTGAGAAAAATTGAAGAATCGCTAAATAGATGGAGAGTTGATTGAAAGATTAATGTTTAAGATGAAATTCACTTCAGACTGAGCTATGGATGCAATGAAAACCCTATACTCCTAGCAAATGATTTTTTCTTTAGAGTTAAGCTGATACTTCTATGTATGGAAAATGCAAAGGCCCCAGAAGGAAGAAAACATTCTTGGAAAAGAACAAAATAAAAGGGCTTATATTATCTAATTTCAAGCTAAAATTAATAGGTTCTAGATTTATATTAGCCAAATATTTCTTAGACAGAAAAAAATAAAAAAATAAGCATGCTTAAGATTAAAAACTTTTCCTAATCAAAGGATATCTTTGCCAAAAAATGCAAACCAAATAATAAGGAAATATTCACAATACATACAGCTGACAAAGGACTTTAATGAATGCTAAATAAAGAACATCTAAATCAATCATAAAAAGTAAAACACATCAATAAAAGAATGAAAAAAGGGCTTGAGCAGATTATTACAGAAGAAATATAAAAAATGGCCAATAAGCCATTAAAAGGTACTTAACATGATTTGTCATTAGGGAATTACATGTTAAATAAACCACAGTTAGATACCACTTCACATTTTTCTACATGATTAAAAGACTGACAACAACAAATGTTTGTAAGGACATGGAGCAACTGGAATGCTCATTTATTTCTGGGGTCTGTAAAATTGCATAACTACTTAGAAAACTGTTTAGCAATTCATAGGAAGTTAAAGCACCTCCTAACCTATGACTCAACAATTTTACTGCTAGTTATTTATCCAGACAAATAACTTATGTCCTTAAAAGAACTTGGACAAAAATGTTTACAACATGTTTATACATGGCAGCCTTAGACTGGAAATAACCCAAATGCCCTTAAAAAAAGAACGAATAAGCAAGTTAATAAAAAAGAATACTTCTCTGCAATAGAAAAGAAGTCAGTCTGATTCTAGACTGGACTGGACTCTGTAAAGGAGAAAAAGGTAGCATGGAGGACATTATTGGGTCTATTGACAAAATTATTAATAGAATATGGAATAGTTTATTAAAGAATCTTATTCATGTTAAATTTACTTAAGTTGTGATATGTAATGAGATTTTGTAAGAGAAAATCTATTTTTAGGTAGCACACTGACTATACATAGGTGAAGAGCCATGATACATATAACTCCTCAAATGTTTGAGAAAAGTTTTATTTATTATATAAAATGTATATATGCAGATACACGTGTGTGTGTATATGTGTGTGTGTACATACATGTATAAAACAGAGAAAGAAAGCACATGCAAATGGTAAAACAGATAAAATGCTATTAACAAGTGAATCTGGTTAGCAGTTATACAGTTATACAGTTGTTTATAGTATTATTCTAATTCTTGTAACTTTTATATAATCTTGAAATTATTTCTAAATAAAAAGATTTATAGTATTTTTTTAAAGAAATACTAAGAAACACAAGGATGAGTTTCAAAGTCTTATTTTGAAGGAAGAAGTCCAACACAAAAATGTATTTACTCTATTATTCCTTTTAGATGCTGTCCTAGAATAAATAAAGCTAATCGAGAATGCTAGAAATTAGACTAGGGTTGCCTTGTCAAGGAGTAGGAGGGTGGGTTTGGTTATGGACTGGAAAAGAAACAAGGGAACATTCAGAGATGATGGGAATTCTCAATGTCTTCATTTTGTTGTTAGTTACATGGGGTTTACATCTGTTAAAATTCATGGAGCTGTATTAGGATCTGTGCATTTTATACTATATAAAACATATCTCGGTAAAATTATATATTTATAAAAAATGCATTTGCAAATTATCATGTCAGCAGACAATACACTTAAGTAAAAATCAAGTTGCCTTTTTGGCTGACATTGAAGCATCTGTATTAAAAATTTGCTTTCTGGGTCTGATATTAACATCACTAGCCAACATAGCCTGTGACTAATTGTTTTATACTTTTTTTTATCCATCAGGAGAGTTTGTATATGTGAGTATATAATTCACAAAAATACAATTAGGTTTCCAGGGTTGTGCTGGTAAATTAAAAATTGGCATTATGGGAAAAAAGAAAAAAAGAGATGTAATATATAGCTTTTGGAAAATTCCATGCAAATACTCCCACCCTGGCTGATTTCCAGCTACCAACGTGGTGTCTCTAAAGAAGCAGAGTTAGGAAAAGATAGTCAATTTCCGCTGTGACATTGGCTTCAGCACACCATTAGGATTAACTATTTACATACAGTAGCTACATATCTTCAAAATGCTTTTTGCAGCACATAGCAAGATCTGAAACAAGAAATACAAGATCGTACCTCCAGCCAGCTATTTGGCAGTTTGGATACCACTGATTATTAGTGATCATATATTCCATTTTGACTTTTTTTTTCTTTTTTAGTTATTTTTCTTTTTAAGCTGAATTTCGGCTTCTTTATCTCTGTAAATCTTGCAGCAGAAACCTGAGTGAGGGCCATTTAGGTCCATGACTCGCTGAATAAGCATTGGATACTGCTGACGGTGATTATTTTTTACCTGGTGGCATTAGGGGGATGTTTGCAGACATTGACGTTGTCAGAATACTTATCCTTTCCTGCAGGTATTGCCCTGAAAAGTCTTGATTTTGTGTCATCCCTGATTAAGGAGGCCCTATCCTCCTCTCGTCAGTGTGAGAGGCAGTTCTTTTAGTGGATTTCAAACTGAGGGCTTCTTCAAAAAATGGATGGAAAGGAAAGCTTCTTTCTCCATCCGTTCTCCTCTTCCTTTCCCTTGGTTTGTCTCACTTAAATTAAAGAAACATCGACACTGATCTAAAGGCAGTGGGAAAGCTTGGAGTTTTTTTAGAAAACTGTTTTTAATCTACATTGATGGAAAAACTCTTAACAGCATTTATGATTGTAAACAAGAATTCTGCCAATCTGTCATCTGATTGGCAACTTCACCTCATATTTCTTTCCTCTCTGCAGTTTTTGTCCTTTTAAACTCAGGTGACTGAAAAAGCTCACTGAAATCCTGCTCATGTTCCTTGTGTGCATATTTTGAGTCATATTTCTCCCCTACTATCTTAACTAGTGATTATATATGTACTGTTCTATAATATTATCAAAAAGAAGCCAGCTATTTCATAATGCCTACAAATATTTTTTCCCACTCCATTTTTTTAAAACACTGAGTATAAATCAATTGAATTTTAATATTTTGATTGTTAAATTTTTTTGTATTTTATGGTTATATCATGTGACTCAGAAGAAACTAAAATGCATGGCAAAAATAACTCCTTGGATTTATCCCAAGAAAAAATTCTAGATGTGTATAAAAATTTAATTTTGTGAAAGTTAATCTCATCATTCTTTATATTTGTAAAAATTTCAACATAATCTAAAAGCAGAACATAATGATAAACTACACAAAACCATTCACATGATCTGAAATAAACTATAGTCATGAAAAGTAGGGTGTAGAAGAATATTTAAAAATATGGGAATATTATTGATATGTTAATAAGTGAGAAACCAGGTTACAAATAATTATGTAGGTTATGATTTCACTGTTATTTAAAATTCATGCAAAAAGCATTATCCGTGGGTGGTAAGATTATAGTAAGTTTTTACTTTCCCTTTGTGCTTTTCTATACTTTCTAAAAATTTCAACATGCTCATATTTTATATTAAGGAGAATCTTAACTAGATGAAATAATTTAAGACAGGATAATAGAAACTAAAACCAACATAATTATTTGAACTTCTACTTTTTGATTACTGAAGGAATAAGTAGAACTATTTTATCCTTAGTCAGTTTTTTCACTGCCATTACTGTTCCTCTTATATAATCTCTTTGTTTCCTTTTTTTGATTAAGAAGCGACCGAAATGTATGCAAGGAGCTTCATGTAAGTGCATGTTTATTAAGTTCTGTGTTCATCTGACAACCAGAAAAATATGAACTATTATGTCACAGATAAAACAGAAACTGTAGAGCTGTAAAAAATCCAGGGTCTCATGGAGGAGAAGCAGGATCTAAAATAAAAGAGGGTCTCCAAAGCAGCCCTGGGGTTTTCTTCAAGAGAAGCATCTTCCCTCCTTCCTCATATGCTCCATTCATTTCTCCCTCTCTTATTTCATCTTTGCATCATTCCTTTCTGAAGCATTTTACTCAACTTCTACTATGTTCTGGACACTGGGGATATGGGCAAGTTCTCTGCCTGTATTCTCTCAGAAGGCAAAGAAAATAAACCTTAACCAGTAAACAAATAAGAGAATTGCAGCTAGTGACAAGTACTAAAAAGGAAATAAAACCACGTGGTGGATTAGTGACTAGCAGAGGGTTTGTGGGTGGTGGGTACCTGAGTGTACTTTAGGATGGGTGGTCTGCGAAGTCCTCTCAGAAGAGCAGCATTTGATCAGAGCTCTGAATGAAGAAAAGATTTGGAGACAAAATGTTCCAAATAGAAATGCTAAGTGAGCAGAAAGGGAGAGTGGTTCAAGACGAGCTGGAGCAGAAGGAACTGGGTAGCTCACGTAGGACCTGAGATATTATTATCAGTCAAATGGGAAGTTCTTGGAGGATTTCAAGCAAGGGTGTCAAGTAAAATGATGCATGACTTAAAAGACTACACTGGCTATTGTATGGGGAATGAATGGATCCTAGTGGGCTAGTTTACTAACAGGGCTGAAATTAGAATGCTATTGCAGTACTCCAGATTGGAGCAGGCATAGATCTTCTGTCTAGTGTCAGATCAGTTAGTCAGTTATTTTTGCTATGTCTGCTCTCCTTTTGCTTCTGACTCTGTATTCATTTCCTTTCCTTCACTCAGCTTTTCTGTACCTCACACCTTCTGTGTGCTCGTGAGTTTGGCTATTTGTGATTCTTCATTCTCAGATTCGACTTCTGCCTGTAAGCCCAGATTATACCTTCCTGATCCTCTGTATACATCTCTTCATCTTTATCTCCCTCCACTAATTGCTGGGTTCTCTCCAAGCAGACATTCCTGAGAAAATTAGCTTAATTAAGCTGACCTTGCTGTAGCAGACATCATGAGTTGCTGGAGAGTCTATAGATTATTGTTGAACTTGAATTATAATAAGTACCTGTTTGGCCAACAGGGAGCTAAATGAAGTGGTACAAGTCCTAGCCATGTAGGGCTACCTCCTTATGAGGAGCTGTGAGTAGAATTGTTTCATTTAAATGAAGCCATGAGAGGACTGGACATCAAAATTAGCACACTGCTACAGCTATGTGCCATTTTTCTTTTGTTTGATTCATAGATACTTCTACTAAAATAGATGATAGATAGATAGATAGATAGATAGAATTGTGAGGAAAAGGGATATACTACTAGGAAATAAGGTGCAATAAACTCATAGCTAAGGACTCGGATTTTGTGTGTGTGTGTGTGTGTGTGTGTGTGCATGCGTGTGTGTAGTAAACCACAACTGTGCAAGAGGAATGTATGTCTTCTTGTTTTGAAAGTCTACTTTCAAAGTCTACTACTACTGAAATAGTAGACACAGAACAAAAAATAGTGTTCAATTTAGAAATGTTTGTAAATATCTTCTTAATTGGCTAGAGGACAAAACACTGAATAGCTGAGTTGATTAAAAGAATGTTATGACTATTTAGGTCCATGAAGAATGAGAAGTAATTTTGGGAAATTTGCAGATTCAATTAAAGCTAATATTAATAATGCCTAGAAATGTCGAAAATCTTGAAAAGACCTTTGAAACTTTGTATTACATCTAACACTTTTGTTTTTAACAAAATCTGCAAGAGAGGGTGAAATGTGAAGTACTAGCATTTCAACCTGTGCTTTAGGCAGATCTTTGTATAATAATTCCAGTGTTTTACCCTATGGAGCAATGAATGAATGACTTCTGGTCAGTTCAGTTTTTCCATATCACTGGGGTTTCTCATTTTGAGACTATCTCTAATTACATTTAGCAACAACTAAATAGTTATTTTTTGATAAAATTACAAATAAATAAAAATAAAAGTAGCCAAAAATTATGGGAAGATATTTTTCTGAAAATACAGGTCATTTGTTTACTGCGAGATTTGGTAACAAATTTTGCAACTTATTTCAAAAAGCAATTTGGTTAAGAAGATTGTATCTTGTTTTGAGCACAAACATAATGGAATAATGTCCTACAAATGGAAGAAAGGATAGCTATAACTCATTTATTATTTTCTTTTTCTTAGCCAAGATCTGGACTCTGCAATGTACTCTTTCAACAACCACATTTTTGCCTAAAAGAGAAAGCATTCTGCCAGTCCATTTTAATTACACATTTTGTGTCTGGCAGTAATGCTACTTGTTGGTACTGCCAAAGATGTGAGTCTTTTTTCAAGGATATTCCTTGGGATTATGTTCAATGTTATGTATGATTATATCAGAATTGGGATACAGAGAATTTTTGGCAACACTTAAAAATTTCATACAGATAAAAGGAACAGAATTAAGTTATAAGTGTTTTCTTTGCTCTGTGGGGCTGATTGGAATAATGGGTAAAAGGAATTGATTGAAATCTAAAGAGACTATAAATTGATCTGCATAACATACAACTGAATGAGGAAGGGTAAGACGAGAGAGCATGTTACAACAAAAGCCAATGCTGAAGGGAGTTTTGGGAGGAAAGAGTTTTGGAAATGAAATATGAGGTCAGAGAGTGGGGATATTTTCTGAGCAAGCCACAGTGGATATTTGGAGAACAGAAAGTAGCAAAGAGAAATTCTAGAGCCTATTGCTCTGTGTCATACAATGTATCTCCCTTTGTTCATCTTCAGAAACTTGAGTAAAAATACATTTCAGTGCATTTGGAATGTGGAACTTTTATTGGCTGAATGCAATGGTATGTGGAAATCTGCCACAAAACAGAAGCAGGAATGCCAAGTGTATAGAGGTTACTTGGGGAAAAACACTAGTCCTGGAAAGCACCTCAGTTTTCCATCCTTATCCTCTCAGATGAGCGAAGTCAGCCAGATAAGGTTGAGTAATTTGCCTGAAGTTACAGGTAATAGGGAAAATCCAGTACTAGATCCAAGTACTTGGATCTTGCTTCAGTATCTATGCATAGTCTTAGTTAATGTTATACGATGCATGGTGTTAATATACTCAGTTTATTACTGAATGTCATTAAAGAAATTGAAGTTAGATATGAGAAAACAAGTTTGATTGAATATTAATATAAAAGGAAATAACAAGTAGTAAAAGATCTGTCACCAGTTGCTTTCAACAAACAAAGATTAACAGTGACAAAAGTACAGTAGGCTACCAAGGTACTCTCATTCAGTCATTTTTTAAACAATTACCCTGCTGGTGTATATTGCCATTGGTTTAATTGATAGCATTGTGGATGCTTGATTCAATTACTTGCTTTATTGACATCTTTGGATACTTAATTACTTACCAATCAATCATCAATATTTATTAAGCATCCATACTATATTTATTTATATAACAACAAAAATGAACAATAAATTTTATTTATGAATTCATATAAAAATAAACAACACCTGACAACATTCCAGACACTGTTCTATGAATTCTACTTATAATAGCATCTAGCCTTCATAATAAATTTATGACATTAGATAGATTTAATCCGTTTTAAACTCGAGGATATTTAGGCAAGAGAATTGATCAATTGTGGCAAAAGACACATAACATGCAATCTACCCTTTGAAAATTTTAAGTGTATGGTACAATATTGTTAACTACATATACACATTGCCATACAGAAGATCTCTGGAGCTTTTTTATCTATCATGACGAAAACTCTTTTACCCATTGAACAACTTCCCATTTCTACCCTTCTTACAAGCCCTGGAAACACCTTTCTACTTTCTGCTTCTATTGAGTTAGATACTTCATATAAGTGGTATCATGCAATATTTGCCTTGGGATTGGTATATTTCACTCACCAGGTTGATCTATGTTTTTGCAAATGGCAGGATTTCCATTTTTATTTCAAGGCTGAATAATATTCCATTGTATGTATATGCCATGTTTTCTTTATTCACTCACTCATTGATAGACACTTAGATTGTTTCTGCCTCTTGACTATTGTGAATAATGCTACAGTGAATATGGGAGTACAAACATCTCTTTGAGATCCTGATTTCAATTCTTTTAGATAAATACAGATAAAAGGATCCCACACCAGGAATGGGATTGCTGGATCATAGAGTAGTTCTATTTTTAATTTTTTGAGGAACATCCATACTGTTTTCCATAATGGCTACACCATTTCACATTCTCATCAATAGTACACAAGGGGTCCAATTTTTCCACATCCTTATCTCCACTTGTTTTTCTATTTTTTAAAATTAGGGCCATTCTAACAGGTATGAGGTGATATCTCATTGTAGTTTTAATTTGCATTTCCCCAATGATTAGTGATGTTGAACATCTTTTAATATACCTGTTAGTCATTTTTTATGTCTTTGGAGAAATGTCTATTTCGGAACTTAAAAAGTAAACTATTCAAGAGAATGTCCTATGTGTGCTTGAGAAGAATGTGTATTCTGCTGTTGTTGCATGGAATGTTCTGCATATGTCTGTTAGGTCCCTTTGATCTATAGTGGAGTTCAAGTCCTTTGTCTCCTTACTGATCTTTCTGGATGCTCTATTCATTATTGAAAGTGGGGTATTGAAAGTCCCTACAATTGTCATATTGCTGTGTATTTCTTCTTTTAATTTTATCAATGTTTGCTTCATATAATAATACATTTGTGTGCTCTGATGATGACTGCATTTGTGTTTATAATTGTGATATCTTTTTGCTGAATTGACTATTTTATCTTTATATAGTGGCTTCTTTGTTTCTTGTGACAATTTTTGACTTAAAGTTTATTTAATATAACTGTGGCCACCCTGCTTTCTTTTGGTTACCATTTGCATGGAATACCTTTGCCCATTCTTTCACTTTCAGCATATCTCTTTCCTCAAATCTAAAGTGAGTCTCTTGTAGATGATTACATTCTCATTTTCCTTTGTGTATGTTCTATAGATATGTTCTCTGTGATTACCATGAGGCTTGCATAAAAAATCTTGTAGTTATAACAACCTATTTTTAAGCGATACCAGCTTAAATTCAATTGCATAAAAAAGCTTTATCTTTTACTTCCCCCACACTTTATGTTATTGATACCACAAATTACATCTTTTTATTTTATCTTTTTTGTTTTGTTTTATTTTATTTTTATTTTGTTGAGACAGAGTCTGACTCTGTTATCTGGGCTAGTGTGCCGTGTCATCAGCCTAGCTCACAGCAACCTCAGACTCCTGGGCTCAAGCAATCCTCCTGCCTCAGCCTCCTGAGTAGCTGGGACTACAGGCATGTACCACCACACCTGGCTAATTTTTTATATATATTTTTAGTTGTCCAGCTAATTTATTTCTATTTTTTTAGTAGAGATGGGGGTCTCACTCTTGCTCAGGCTGGTCTCGATTTCCTTAGTTCAAATGATCCACCCACCTTGGCCTCCCAGAGTGCTAGGATTATAAGCGTGAGCCACCACACCTGGCCTATTTTGTTTATCCATTCACATATTTTTGTAGTTATAATTATTTTATACTGTTGTCTTTTAACTTCAATACTAGAATAAAAATGATTTATACACCACAATTACAGTACTATAATATTCTATATTTGCCTATATGTTTACCTTGACTAATAAGTTTTATACTTTCATATGCCTTTGTGTTGCCATCTGGAATCCTTTTGTTTCAACTTGACCAATTTCCTTCAGAATTTTTTGTAAGACAGATCTAGTAGTGATGTACTCCTTCAGCTTTTATTTGAGAAAATCTTTTACTTATCCTTCACTTTTAAAGAATAATTTTGCTGGACATAGAATTTTTGTTTGGTATTTTTCACCCAAGCACAATGTTTCTGCTGAGAAATCTGCTGATAGTCTTGTGGAACGTCCCTTATATGTGTCAAGTTGATTTTCTCTTTCTGGTTTCAATTTTTTCTCTTTGTTTCTGACTTTAAACTAGTTGATTATAATGTGTCTTAGTGTGGAGTTCTAGTTCCAGTTCATCCTAGTTGGAATACACTGGGCTTCTTGAATATGCATGTTGATTTTCTTCCCCAGATTTGGGAAGGTTTTGGCCATGATTTCTTCAACAAAGCTTTCTTCTCCTGTCTCTCTCTCTTCTCCTTCTGAATCTTTCATGTGTATATTGGTCTGTTGATGCTGTCTCATGTGTTCCTTAAGCTATCTTCTCTCTTTTTATTCTTTTTTATTTTTTTGTTCTCAGACTGAATTATTTCAAAGGATCAGTCTTTGAGTTCACTGATTCTTTCTTGTGCTTGTTCAAGTCTGCTGTTGAGTCCTTTCAGTGAAATATAATAGACAATTAAGAACACAGTTTAATAGGAGGAATTTAATAGAAATTTACAATGGTGCTCTATGCACTACTATCTCTGTTCACAGGAAAAGTTTCCACTTCTTTAGTTTATTATAGTTTACCTTGGTGAAGGGACAACGTCCTCCCTCCAGGTCCTCAACTCAACATGGAGTATTCAAGTTCAAAGCTATCTACGGAGTAGATGGGGAAAGCTCTGGTGGCGGAGACTGTCTAGAACACTTGATTAGCAGATTGTCAATAGGTGATGAGTTGGTAGCCAGAGACCATGCTACAGAGCAATACCTAAGTTTTTTTTTCTCATAGAAACCTAAAACTCTTTTTAAAATTTTTGTTTAAAAAATAACGTTCCAACAACTCTTGCAACTCTTTTATATTCTAAATGTTGGTGAGGAGTTTGAGTCATCCAGTTGGCTCTTCATCACCTACTTTGAGATTTGTGTTTAGTTTGACATCTCATTTTGGCATTTGGTACTTATGATTTTAGGGTCTCACTTGAAGCTTCCATTTTAGCATTTTGTTACGGGGTACATTTAAGATGTTACACTAAACAGGGATTATTATTGGTTGAAGTAGGAAGATTACTGAATAGACAGTCAGAAACTTCTGATACTTATCTTGAATCTACAACAGATTCTCCATGTTAATAGGGTTTGCTACTTTTTGTTTTGTCAAAATGCAGAGTTAATGAATATTACTTATGTGATATATTTTCACACACAATTTTCAACTTCCTAGTTATAAATCTAATACTTTTGTACTTACTAAAAATGGCACATTGACATTCACATGAAAGAGAAATATATTAGTGTAGATACAAACTTAGAAATTATTTACTTTAATGATGGGTGTGGTAGCTCCTGCCTGTAAGTCTAGCCCTTTGGAAAGCTGAGGTGGGAGGATTGCTTGATGTCAGGAGTTCAAGACCAGCCTGAGAGAGCAAGACCCGTCTCTACAAAAAAATAGAAAGAATTATCCAGGAGTGGTAACATATGCCTATGTTTGCAGCTACCCAGGAGGCTGAGGCAGGAGGATTACTTCAGCCCAGGAGTTTGAGACATGATGACATTGTCTTGATTAATAAGCACCCTCCTAGTGGCCCTGACTGGAGTGGTATTATTCAACAGTCCCATGGCCATGAAGTGGGTTTCATTTGCTTTTTAATTCTGCCTTTGGTGTTTATGTTTCCACTGTAATCTTATACCAGTAATATTATTCTATAAAAACATTGGGTTTTCTTTTAAGATAACTTAAAGTTGAACTTTTTCATTTTCTCTGGATATATTCTCCATTTTGTCATTAATGGCTTATTTTCACCTTGATATAATTGAGATTTCCAGTATGTATGGCTTTGCCTCTAAATTAAGAAAATGATTGTTTTGGTCTTTCTCAGCAAGGTGAAGAAAACAAATACAAGGTTTTTGATAGAACAAGGCTGTGGAGAATCCACACAGCCATTAACAGAGAGAAAGTTTGTGTTCTGAAAATGTCAGTGATTTATATCGGCTGAGATTATTTTCAGCCTTGATTTTCTTTATCATCAAATGCTCCTGAATACATTATTGTTAATCTCTTAGTTAACCTGATGAATTATTCCACACATAATATTCATGCTTAACTAAGTAGTGTCATAAGGGTAAAAGAAAAAGGTTTTTTGGGGTGTGTGTGTGTTAAGAGAAATGTGCAAACTAAAAGACAAAATGAAAAGCAAATTATTCTATTTCCTTTTGGCTTTTTCATCGATTTCAGTGAAAAGACAACATCAAAAGTTTAGTGCTATCTCAGTTCATCTCCTATAAAAACAACTGTGTCTCCTACTTGAATTAAATGTAAAATTGACATCCTGAATGGCGCCCAAAGTATTTTAGGGTTATAAGTGCTTTACTTTTTAAATTGTGGCTTGAACTATATATAGAAAGGTACTTGACTTAAATGATTTATTCATCATTTCCTCATTATAGTCTTTTTCTGTCTGAAATAAGGAAGTGGGTGTCCATTAAGGCATGTAGGAATGAAGAGTGTGATAAACATTCTCACTCTGTTCTTTATGTTACCTGTAATACTATTCAGTTGAGAAGACTCTGAAGTGTATGAGGCAAAAGAAATTTCGTCTTCTAGTACATTTAGAGCACATTTCAAACTGCCAAAAGTGGTTCGGCATCTATTCTCCACAGCCGGGCAAATTAGACTATTTTAATGTGATAAAATATAATCTTGATGAAAACTTTTATTTTTAGTTTGGTATCTTATAAAGGAGGCTTACAGAATCACTATGTCTGTGTATGTGAGTGTCTGTCTACTCCCATATGCTATCATAGTCGGTTGGCATTGCCTTGGCAACTTTACAGGATCAAATTGCTGTATTCAGTATTCAGTGAAAGCAAAACCAGCACTGCCTCTTCTCCCTATCTGTAAATGATAAAAATCAATCTCTATAGGTTTGAATACTTTTGCATTTTTTGTTGTAGTCAGATACTTATATAAAAATTATAATAAGCTCTTTTGAGGCAGGTAAATGTTTATTTGATTTTTTTGTCAACAGAGCCTTGCCAGTACGTGGCTCATAGGAGGTACTCAATAAATCTTTCTTCATCGATGGATTTAAAAGAGAAAGGAAAAATGTACTATTGCTTTAGGATAGTTTTTGGTGTTTTAAGAAGTGTAGTGAACTACTTGGTGATGATCACAGCTCTGGAAGTGAGGCAGGTGATTCACAGGAGGCGTCTGCAAAATCTCACTTCTGCTGAAGACGATTATACTGTATTTCTTCCTTCAAAACCCATGAATGCCTTTCATTTGTGGAAATTAACCCAGATATTCTGGGAGACATATTTCCTAGGCTTTTAGCCCCTGTGAAATATGCAAGAACATAGAAGGAGGGAGACTGTCCCTGAGGTGCCAGATGGCAATCCAGCACATCTTTCTAGGCAAAACTCATAAAATTTATCTGGAAATGGTGGTATTGATACTACGTGTAAAGCACAATTCAGTATGACCTGTCCAGACTTTAGACTCTATACAAGGATCGATTGCATACAAATTTCAAGATGACCTCATTCTCATGTTTCACGATACCATTTGAGATGACACCAGTATATAGACAGGCAATTTCCGTGCATGTCATTTTGAGATTTTTCTTAAGAGTCTGTTCATTGAATCATCACTTTGAGGAGTCCTTATAAATAAATAAGAGCTAGTTATGGGAAAAAGCTGGGAAGATACTGCAGATGAGTGCTGAAATTATCTGACCTCTCCAAATTACTGTAATGCTTTTCTTTTAAGGAAAGCCAAGTGGACTAACTACTGATCTTAATAAACTAAACAGAATCTGTAACTTTCTTCCAAGGTCAGGCTAAGTAAATTCAACAAGGAAAAAACATATGCATTGTCTACAAATTTTGTCTTAAAAGTTTCTCATTGTTTTGAAATAATTTTTGCTAACTTTTAGAATGCTTCTATTAAAAACTGGGAGAAACATGTCCTCTGCAGTGCTCTGAATGAGGTATGCTACCCCTAAGCCCACAATCTCTGCCCTTAGGAATGTAATAAAAGGAAGTAATGAAAACTATTCTTTCCCCAAACCTTATAGAGTGTCTGGTACACAGTAGGTGCACAATATATATTTGTCAAATGGATGAAGTAAAATGTGATTATTTAGGGTATCATTGTCTAGAGCGTGTCTTCTATTTATTTTATTTATTATGAAACACTGCTTTGATGTGGCTGCTGAAGAATGAACTTGGCTTTATCTTATGTTATTCTTTAATGTTGACTCAATGCTACACACTGTCTTCCAGGAAACCATCTCCATGGGGGAGCCAGTAAGTCTACAACCAGATACCTTCTTTCTAAGATAGGAGTGAGATGTAGTCGAGTTGGGAGGAGAGATTAAAGCTATAGTGTTGCAGGAAGATAAACGATGATACACAAGACCCGCAATACAAACTATTATTCACCCATCAAGACCTGTGCTTCTGTGATGTAGATACTTTCCTACCTTCTCTTTCCCTTCTATTTCCATGGTGTTGCATACATACCTCAATTAGTACATTTTTATATTGCTTCTGCTCAATTTACCAATATTTATTGAGTGCCTGCTATGTTAGGACTAGTATGCAAATAAAATATATCATCCTTCCTTTCAAAAATTTGCAGTGTAGGTGTGAAAACAGATACTAAGACTAGAATTTTAATATTTTGGGTGAAATGTAGGCATGCAGATACATCTTAACTGCCATAAAAAATTAAATCAAAAAGGCATGTAATTTAGAGTAGACTGCAGGTCCAGAAGAATATGTTATTTACTTTGTACAACTAGTAGCAATTAATAGATTTTAATTTTAATATGCAATACATTGATTATTAAATACTCAGAGCAACGCTATTAGTAATAATTGAGTAATTAAAAGTATATTTTCAATTGATCTAGACTTAACACTACAAAATGTACTTTTAAAAACAAACTTTAAATATTTAAGGTAAATATAATTCTATACTAAATTCTGAGTTTGTCTTACATACTTTATTTTTTTTGCTAAGCTCTTTGTGCACAGAATGTTGAAATACAGCACTTCCTCTAAGTTGGAAGTAAATTAGAAAGTTCCTTGGTAGTGATGGAAATGCCATGATTCCATATTTTTGAAAATTGGTACCTCTTGTGCTACTATAGCTACCTTTGGTTTATATTTAACTGTGAAGGTAATGTTGGAAGTGATTCCGTGGATTTTTCAACGGGTAGGCTCCAATCTAATTCCAGGTATACTGAGAACAAATTTTTCCCCACTTAAGCACATTGTAAAGATGTTGCTGCCTGTTAGGTATACACTTGACTCATTCTTAACACATCCACTGATGCAAGTTCCAGACACATCACACCAGCCTCCTACAGCTTTTCTTCCCACAAACACACAACTAACTCCACATGGTACAACACCCACCATTCCTCGGGCCAGCAGGATCACTATCATATATTTTCACAAAGATATGTAAGAAAGAACAAACACAGCTCTCCCACACAGTTTGGAACAATCATGCAGAATGAAACACAGTCTATTCTGGTTTCATATTCCTGTTTTCCAAAGGTGAGTAGGAAGATACAGAGATGATGATGTCGTAATAATCTTTATGTTCCAAGGGATCTTGAAAAATATTCAGCAAATGCATTCCTAGGGTTATTCAATCTTTAAACCTAATTCTTAGTTAATAGGGATCAATTTTTTTTAAAAAAAATGCTAGTTCTTTTGGCATAAATTCTTCTCCATTATCATCAATCTCCTCCTTATAAAGGTGCCCAATCTAGATGGTCAAGAAAAGTCTATGCTTGCATTTCAAATGCCAGGAAGTCTTATTATTGCCAGCATTTGAGTCTATTAAAAACAAAACAAAACCAAGACAATAAGTTGGGGCATATCCAAGTAAGGACGTTTCCCAGATACCACCTTTGAAACAAGAAGGTAATTGTTAAAACGTGGGAAGATGTCCTTTAGGCATTCAGGTTTTTACAGGCTGCCTAATTTTTAGCATAAATGTTTCTTCTGTGTTCCGCAGCAATAAACTGAGAACCAAGAGACCTGGACCGTCATCTCAGATCTGCTGCTTATTGCCTGTGTGATCTTGGACGAATCACTTATTTCTAAGTCTTAATTGTCTCATAGCTAAAATCAGGTATCCATATTCATATGATGCTATGTATATGTATTATAACTTAGCTGGAAAACACATACCCACATACCTTTTTATAAGATATAACACAGAGAAAAAAATCAGGAAGTAGGGTGTGGAAAGAGCTCACATTTATTGAAGACCTACTATAATCATTTTATGTAATCTTTGAAACAACCATAGTGTTAGGATAGATGCCAGAAAGCAAGAATACTTGTATAACATCCCCAAACTGCAAATGGTGTAGCTAAAAGCTCAAACCATTATTTAATCTAGTAAATGATATAGCTAAAAGTTCAATCTATTAATGCATTATAATTATTACAAACTACCAGGGATTATAATTCTTTGATGGGATGGTATTTTAATGATGAGTAACTTACATATCAAATTTTTAAATCTTTTGGTATTTAAAAAATCTATGATGATTAATAATGTTTATGCTAATAGAAGTAGTCTCCTTGTGAAATAATCCTCTATATTTAAACTTCTGGAATTTTTTTATTTTTTTTTAATCTATGCTAAATTATAGAGCAGTGGACACTTTTATATATGCATAGTTGTACTCATTTCTATGACTAGTTTCCTTTTTTTTTTTTTTTTTCCTGAAGACAGGGTCTCACTTTGTCACCCAGGCTGGAGTGCAGTGATGGGATCATAGCTCACTGCAGACTCAAACTCCTGGGCTGAGGTGATCCTCTTTCCCCAGCCTCCCAAGTAGCTAGGACTATAGGTGCATGCCACCAAGCCCAGCTATTTTTTCTTATTTTTTTTTATAGAGACAGGGTCTTACTATGTTGTCCAGGCTGGTCTTGAATCCTTAGGCTCAAGCAATCTTCCAGCCTCACTTCCCAAAGTGCTGGGATTGCAGGCATGAGCTGCTGCATCCGGCACCAGTTTCATTTAAGGGGAATTTCTGGTTAAAGGGTACAAACTTTAAAAAAATCTCTTTATTCGTATTGAATATCTATTTTATGAAAAAGTTGTAAATAATTATACTTTCACCCAAGTGTATGATCACATCTACCTCCAATACCTATTCCAGCATTAAAAATTATTTCTACAGATATTTACTAGTTTGGCAAAAAAGTGACATTTATTTTTTGGTTTCAACTTACATTTACTTAATTCTGTTGAAGATGAACATCTGGTTTTATATAGAGTTTTACATTTAACAACTTAGCTGAGATTTATTTTGTTGTATGAGATGAGGTGAGGATTTATTTGGAAGTTTTCCTTAATTGCTAGCCAATTTTTCCACCATTATTTGCTTCTCAGCATCATGTCTCTATTGATTTGTGAAGCTTCATTTAGAAGTTAAAATTTTCCACTCTTAACACTAGAGGATGTGTTTATATGGATGGTGTCAACAGAGTGCATGATGTAAGATGAGTGGGGCAGGGATCACCAAAGGCTTCATGGAGGCAGTGATGTCTAACCTGAATCCTTCAGGTGGCCTTGGAGTCCACTTGGTGACCTGGGGAGGGAAGGTCATTGTAGGAAGAAGAAGACAATTCCGTAACTTCCCAGATTTAAAAGTAATCATGACCAAAGCACAGAGTGGGAGATTGGGTTATTGTAAGAATCAGTGCTGGTGAACAGAGGACAAGAACAAGAAGGATCTTTATGAGTGATGGGCACACTTATAACATTGACTCAAACTGTATAAAAGCAAGACATGTGAGCAAAATGTTTGTACCCCCGTGATACTCGGAAATTTAAAAAAAAAAAAGAATGTTTAATAATAAAAAAGAAGGATCTTTATATTAGGACTCTTGCTAGGTACAAGTTAAAGAAAAGCTACTAGAACAGCTTAAGTAAAAAGAAAATTTCCTAGTTCTTGCAATTCAAAAGGCCAGAAGTAGAGCTGATGGAGCTCAAACATCCTCAGGATCTTATCTTTTCTGTTCTGCTCTGACTTTTTCTCCAACGATTTATCCTCTCATGGTGGAAAAACTTACCTTCTCAAAGTTTCTAGTACAAGAGAAATGATAATTCCATCATCCTGACCATTTGTTACCAGGGGTTGGCAAACTGTCACCTGAAGGCCAAATCAGTTCCTCAGCTATAAGATTAGCAAAGAATGCTTTTTTTTTTTCTTTGTATTTTTAAAGAGTTGTAAGTAAACTAACAGACATAATCAAAGATAAATATGTAATTGAGACACTGTGGGTCTTTAAAGCCTAGAATATTTGCCATCTGTTTGGCTACAAAAAAGTCTACCAAGTCTCTTTCTTAAGTGAAAGTCCTGTGATTATTTCTGAGCCTGACTGAGTTGGCTTGGGGCATGTGACTATAGCTATCTAGCTGTACTGGCCATGTTCAGGTTGGCCAGGTTTAGGTTTCATGCCTACACCTGGAACTAAAGATGGAACCAACTTTATCTGAAGTATATGGACTGAGAGAGGGAAGGGGATAGTTGCTCTGAGAAAAATCAGAAGAAAAATAAATGGCCCATGAAATAATAAACGTCCAACACGGCCTTGCAAACCATTTTGAAGAGAACGTATTCTCTCTTGAGAGCCTCAGGTTGCCACTAAAGGCTTTTTATGGTGTAGCTTTTAATGGTAGCATGCTTACATTTGTGTTTTAATATATCCAAGTGTTAGGATTAATTTCAAAGATTTAACGTGGTGTTTCCTCTGTGCTTCTCTTGCCCCTTAGTATTCACAGAATCCTTTCACCTGTGCCCAGAGGGCACTTTCCCCTGCAAGATCAATCTGGTGAGCATGACTCACAGATTCTGGAAGCACAGACAAAGACTAGGGCTCAAAAGGAGCTTCCAGCCAAGGTTCCAAACAAAGATTTAGACGCTTGCTAGCAGAGCAAGTTTTTCCACTTCCAGAAACTAGGTAAGATTCAAACTGGGAATGGAGGACGAGGCCATGACAACTGAAAAAGAAGGATTGACATTTAATTCTGGAGGAGGCAGCTGGAGGAGTGGTAGTCAGAGGGTGGATTTAAAGAAAATTTTTCTTTTAGAGAGTAGCTGCTCAAATTTTAAGGTACATTTGTGTCATCTGATATATTGTTTTTTAATTTAGTAAGTTTGGGATGAGGCCTGAAAATCTTCATTTCTTCCAAAATCCCAGAAGATGTCATTGCTAATCGGCCCATGGATCCTGCTTAAAGTAGCAAGGGGATAAAGCACTAGGGAGCTAGCTGGAAGTTGACTTCAGTGCCCAATTCTCTTCCTTTTAACTGTCTTGAGAGAATTAACGTTACCAGTGGTCAGCCCATAAGCCATCAGTTCAAAGTGACATTGCTTCAGCTTTTACTTCCCCTCAAGCCCCTCATCCCATTGTTTGTGAAGAATTCAGAAGCAAATGGTCCTAACGATTTTAACTGAGCTCTCCACTAGAACATTAAACATTTTTGGTGATGGCAAACCTTGCTTCATGTATGTGATGGGACTAGATGTTATCAGTGTAAAACTTCTTTATGTACCGAGTAGCAGTAAACACACAACCCCTTTAACACCCTAGCTCCCGAATGGGTAATGGACGGGAACAGGAGGCAAGACAGGAAATAAAGACACAGGCTGCCATAATCTTCTAGAGAAGAAATGATAGTGTTCTAAACTGACAGTTAGACAGGCAGTTGATAGAAAAAGGAGATCTGCGTGGAGAGAGACTGTCAGTAGAACTGATGGAATTTTGTCTTTGATTTCACATGGGGCATAGATGAGAGGAAGGAATCTTGAATAATATTCTGGCTTAGAATTTGGGAAACTCACTGGATGTTAATATTGTTTATTGAGCTAGAAAACACAGGAAAAGGAGCGAGAGGAAATGGGAACGAAAATTAAGGGAAATGTCCAGGTGGAGTGAATTTGCAGTGCAGTCTTGAAGGAAAGGTGGGAGTTATACAGACGGAGAGGTGGAGTTGGTGAAGATGTTTCCCAGCACAGTGAATGGCATGTGCAAAGGTGCAAGGGTGAGGGGTGTCACTAGTTGCTCATTGTATGACTGGAGACCGGAATGAATGGGGTAGAGGGTGAGAGGAAGGTGAGCCTTGAAAAGTAGAGAGAGGTCAAATCTCAAAGGCTTTTGAATGCTAATAAAGGACTTAAAAATTGTTTTCTGAAAACCAAGGGGAGCCATTCAGGAATTAAAGCAGAGATATGGCATAATCATAATATAGAATTCGGAAAGAAGGGAAAGAAACCGTCATTCATCAATGTATTTTATGTAACAGGCTTTATATTAATTATCTTATTTTAGCGTGGAGGATGAATGGCAGTGGGCTTCTAAAAAGTTGATGACGAATTGCCACAATGCTAAACATGCAAAGTGAAACTCTGTTAGGATACAGGGAGGCTTCTCTTTAAGACATGCTCCCTGTGTTAGTATTTGCTATGGTCTGAATGTTTGTGGTCCTCCCAAATTCATGTGTTGAAACTCTAACCCTTAATGTAATGGTATTAGGAGGTGAGGCCTTTGGAGGTGATTAGATCATGAGGGTGGAACCCTAATGAATGGGATTAGTTCTCTTATAAAAGAGGTCCAAGGGAGACCTCTCTCTTCTACCATGTGAGGATGTAGCTAGAAGGCTCCATCTGTGAACCAGAAAAATAGACCCTCGCTAGACATCAAATCTGCTTGCACTTTGATCTTGGACTTTCCAGGTCTCAAAACTGAGAAATAAATTTCTATTTTTTATAAGCTACCCACTTTATGGTATTTTGTTATAGAAGCCCAAATAGACTAAGGCTGTATTAATTTTGTCTGTAGTAACAAAGGACATATTCTGTCTTCCCCTTAGTCCTATTCCATGGTGGCAAACACTTTTACGTCTTTTTTTATGTTCCTTCTGCTCTTAAGCTCTGTATTTTGAAATAATATGCTCCTAAAGATATGCTTTGATTTTTCTAATATAAATTTTATCTATGATTTTCCACATAGCTCTCCTTCCTCTAATATAAATAATTTCTTCCCATGTCTTCTTTGTTTATATATCCACTCTTTTGTTGTAAATCAACATTCAGTGTTCACTTAATTATGACTCTGTGAATAGCTGTACCACATAGTTAACTAAGATCATATATATATTTTATACAGTGTCCTGTGGCCACCCAACACACTTCCATTGTAGTTAATTTTTCTGGGGGTAACAGAGAGTACAAAGTCATCTATGTATCTGTCATTAAGACATTCCAAAATTTCTGGCAAGTCTGTAATGCTCCTACCAATCCATTATTATGTGCATTACCATTTCCAGGTAACTTTTATGAGTGTGCCTAGAAAGATGTGCTGGATTGCCATCTGGCACCTCAGTGACAGTCTCCCTCCTTCTATGTTCTTGCATGTTTCACAGGGGCTAAAAGCCTAGGAACTATGTCTCCCAGAATATCTGGGTTAATTTCCACCAATGAGAGGCATTCATGGATACTATATGTTATTATGTATATCATCTATATTCAGTACAGTAACATGCTGTACTGGTTTGTATCTTAGGAGCAAGAGGCTATACCATATAGCCTAGGTGATAGTAGGCTATACCATCTAGGTTTGTGTAAATAGAGTCTATGATGTTCCCATAACAATCAAATCACCTAAGGACACATTTCATAGAACAAGTCCCCCTCGTTATGTGGTGCATGACTGTAAAGAATTTCCCAACTAAGCAAAAACTGAGAGAATTTGTTGCTAGCAGTCCTACTTTACAAAAATACTAAAAAGTAAAGGAAGTTCTTCAGACTGAAAGCAAGTGCCACCAGACAGTAATTCAAATCAACACACAAGTAAAAAATGTCAGTAAAGACAGTTATGTTAGTAATTATGCAAGTCACCATAATTGCATATTTATTCTCCTTTCTTTTTTAACTGACTTATATGTAATTGCATAAAACAATATGTATATAATTATATTGTTGAGCTTATAACGTATAGAAATTTGACAAAAACATGAAGGAGGTGGGTGAGAGCAAATCTTTACTGGGGTAAGGAAAACACACCACATGGTAACTAGTGTCTACAGGAATAGAATGAAGAAAATTAGACACAGTCAATAGGAAGGTTAATATAACAAACTCTGTAAATATATACTTGCTCTCATTTCTTCTCTCTTTTTTTTTAAATCATAAGATTACAAAATATAGTAACTATAATATTGTATTATAGGGCTTATAACATACATAAATATAATGTGTATAAATATCATAGCATAAAAATGTGGGGGCCATAGCTATCTGTGAGTAAAGTTTTTATATTTCACTGGAATCAAGTGAGTAAAAATTTGCAGGAGATTTTGATAAGTTAAGATATATATATTTTAAGTGTTAGAGCGGTTACTCAGAAAATAATTTTGGAAATATAATTAAACATCATTAAAGAGATGAAAACGTTACTAGAAAATATTCATTTAATAAAAAAGGAGACAGTGAAGGAAGAGCAAAAATGCCGTATAGAAAACTAAATCTAAAATGATGGATTTAAATCAGAGTATATATATAGTAACATTAAATACAAATGAACTAAACAATCAAATCAAAAGTCAGATATTATTAGATGAAATTTAATAAAAGATGAGCATCCAACTATATGTTTTCTGTAGGAAACACACTGTAAATTCAAAGATACAAACAAGCTGAAAGTAAAAGAATGGAAAAGATGCAAATGGCAACCATATGGGAGCTGAAGTAGCCATACTACTATCAGACATGTTAATGAACTTGATTCTGGTTAATTATCAAGTTAAATATCATTTTACACTGAATAAATATATCAAGTCATCACACTGTACACCCAAAATATAGTCAATTTTTATCTGTCAATTGTATCTCAATAAAGCTGGGGGAAAAAAGATAAATATGTGAAAGACTACAGAGTTGATTGGGCAAAGATTGATATTTTTCTAAGGGGCAAAATTATAGTAACTGTAGGGCTTTTGTCTGGGGTGGGTCAGATATTCCAGAGAGGACACCTTCAATTTCAAGACTGTGGCATTGGTGTGATATAAGCTTCCTAGATAACGTTCTAAGAGCCCACATTCACATTAGATATGACTTCTCTATCTCTTTTTTTCAGAATAGCATTTCTCTTTTACCCTAAACTGAGCCCATGTTCCCTAGATTAGATTAATTCAGGTTTTATTTTTCTTTTTTTTTTTTTTTTTTTTGAGACAGAGTCTCACTTTGTTGCCCAGGCTAGAGTGAGTGCCATGGCGTCAGCCTAGCTCACAGCAACCTCAAACTCCTGAGCTCAAGGGATCCTGCTGTCTCAGCCTCCCGAGTAGTTGGGACTACAGGCATGCACCACCATGCCTGGCTAATTTTTTTTTTCTATATATATATATTTAGCTGTCCATATAATTTCTTTCTATTTTTAGTAGAGATGGGGTCTCGCTCTTGCTCAGGCTGGTCTCGAACTCCTGAGCTCAAACGATCCGCCCACCTCGGCCTCCCAGAGTGCTAGGATTACAGGCGTGAGCCACCACGCCCGGCCCAGGTTTTATTTTTCTAAAACTGAAGTTTTCTGCTAGGTTGAGATAGAGTAATTGACTAAATGGAAACGTTAGGGTAAGATATTTGGGGGAAATTTTTAAAGTTTTAAATCTTTTAAAGGTTTCCCATCATATCTTTTTTTAAATCCTGGCCCACACTTTGACCTCAATCTTTTCTGACAATTCTAGCAGGTATTTGCATTTTCTTATCTATCGTATTAGTTACCATATCTCTCCTCTGAATCTTCCAAACATCATATACTTCCTTTATATATTGTCTTCCACTTTCACTTTGTCTTCTTGAGTTTCTGTTTTAAAGATTCTTCCCTTTACTGTAATTTTTGTGGGATTTTGGAAGAAGCAAAGACGAATGTAATTATTCAATCCACCATGTTTGACCTTAAAATCTAACTCCTCAGAAATAAGCCAGCAAATTAAAAATAAAACAACTTTGGGTTATGCAGATCTTAGTTCAAGTACTGGGTCAATCTCACACTGTTAATATTATAATAAAAAGTTACATATTTTCTCTGGGCCATTTTTTCCTCAGTGGGTAAACGTGCATAATAATACCTATTTCATAGGTCTTACACGAGAAAAGATATACACAGAGCTTTCCTGATTTCCTTTTTTGTGGCTGGAATCATCATCATCCTTCCCCTCCTCCTACTCTCCACTTGCTCTTCCTTCTCCAGACCTCAAATAAAAACAATTTGGTGCAAAGTGTCTTGGATCAGTGTTTGAAATTCCCTTAATAATTTTAAGCTGTTGTTCTACCTTTTGAATCAGAAAGAATTTAGTTTGAAGAGAATATGGATCACAATTTTGGGGTCTGTTAAGTCTGAAATATAGATAAGAAAGCTAAATTCAGTTTTGAAGATGGGGTGAGTTGAAGTGATAGTTTATAGAGTGGCCATTTACCACCAAATACTGGTAAAGTAACTATTTAAACCTTTAGAGATGAGATTTGTGAGGTATTATGGTATATATGATACTTGAGGTGGAATTGTGTGTGTGTGTGTGTGTGTATGTGTGTGTGTGTGTATGTGTATCCATTCTTCAGCTAATTGCATTTACTTTTCCTTCTTTTCTGTCTTTAGATTTTAAATATGATGGCTTTAAGGCCATAAGCTTTCCTTGCTCAATATTACTTGCTTGTATTCATGGGTAATGTTGTCTTTAATAATGAATAATTCATTTATAAAATAACAAGCACATCCTCATCATTTCAAATTAACCACATGAGTATTAAATGGAAAGTTAAGTAGCTGCTTGACATCTTTGTGAACCAGTAGCACCAGAGCAGAATCTGATTGGCAAAAATGATAAGAACTAAGAATCATAAAAAATATTTAAAAATTTAGGAACCAGAAGTAGTAAATGCAGGTATCTGACTATCATAAATAATAAAACTTCCGTTCAATATTTAATATAAACATCAGTATATTTTAAAATGTGATTAGCATCAAAAGCAAAAACACTTATTGTTTTTACAACATTCATTTCTGGGCAAGGCCTTCCAGTCTTCATGTGCCTCATGAATGTTATCTCTGTACAGAGAGAATTTTATTCAGGGGAGATAATTCTTGAATGGAAAATTATCCCACTAATGAAATATTTTTCAGAGTGGCTGCTTTGCTCACATTTCATGCTCCTAGGTTTAGAATTGCTGTGCTTTAAACTGATTAATAAGTTGTCCATGTATTTTGTAAACATTCATGAAGAAAGTAGTCTATAAAATAGTAAAATTGCTGAAGCACAAATATTTATCATTAATCCAATAAGATTTTATGTTCCTTGTAAGTGCAATATTATATATTTTATGATCCCTCAGTCTTTGGTATGATATACGTTCAGATTTTTTTACATGAAGTTAATTTCACAATCAGTAGACATTTCTGAACAATATTTTGTTACAGCTTCATGAGTACTAGATGTTTATAGGGGTCATTATTCCCCTTCATTCCACACCCAGGTAGTGATAAGGAGCCAGATAACCTGAGCCCACACTGTTTATATTTTGAAATGATGCTTGATATCTAAGCTATAATTATTTATTTCCTTAGATCTATTATATTAATACACTCCTCTCCTCTACTTACTTTGAAGTATATACTAGCTCAGCTAACATCTTATGTAGGTAGCATCATGGACATCAAAGTCAAGTCTAGAACAGGGTGTATTTTCCTTAAGTAAAAAAATGAAAGAGAATCTGTTTCAGTTCTTGGTTTTATGTGGATAAGAGAAAAAGGAATTTCTAATCCTCCTAGTTGCTTAAAAATACAATATTGCATAATTCAAGTACACACAATCAGGTATTTGATAAATCTGTCTGTATATACATGTGCAATATATACTTACATGTTGACTGTTACACCATAGATCTGTTAAAATCAGTAGAATTACTTTTGTAAAGAACAGGGCTGTTCAGTAAAAGCAGCTGGATGAGGAGTTGAGATTTTGAAATTCCAGTGTCCAGAAAGTTCTATTGCAGACGTATTTTGTGAACGTAACACAAGTAGCTCAGTCTATTCATTTCTGTTCTAAAACAGAGATAACCACATCAACTCAACTAATGGTTTTTTGACAGAAAATAATGAATAAAAAGGAATGTGAAGCTAGTGGTCCATGATTGCTATTGAAATAGTTCATACCCTCAGAAACTGTAGTGATAAAGTACCTAACTTTTTGCATTTACACATATTTGGGTTACAGGATCTGTAAAGTCAAATCTTGGTCATGCATTTTGAAAGCAATTGCTCCAGAATCCTGCCCGTTTTAGTGGAGAGAGCATCAGGACGAGGATTCCAAGTACTGAGTCTGGTCAAGGCGATGCCTCTAACCTTGCAAATTCTAATGATGTTTCTCAGGAAACATATTGCCTCATTTGAAAGAAAGCGTAAGCATCCTTCTTACTCACGTGGTTATTGTGAGAACCACAATACTTTGAAGGTCAGGAAATCCTTTTGGAAATGGGAAATGTTATATAAATGTAAGGTATTTCTATAAGTAATTCAGAATCAAAATACACTACAGGTAAATTATTGAGGATATCCAGAAAACTGCAATGACTTTCAACTCAAGAATGTTCATATTAATACTTTTAATTTTTATTTTGGGTTAAAATAATTTTTATTCTGATAGGAGTTCTAACAATGGTTATCAATGCTCAGACCATGATCTTGCAAACTTCTAAGTTGACCACTCAGTCACTATCCTTCCTTTCACTTCCAAATTTCCTTAAAAAGTAATCTCTACACGTGTTTATTTCTCAGTTTTTATACAACCTTCATCCCTTACCAGTTATATTTTAGCTTCCCAAATTTAAATAAAACCATTTTATGTTCACTAAGAACTATTTAGTCACAAAAATCAAAGACTTCTTTCACTTCTTACTCCTGCTGAACCATCTACAGTATTTGAAACTATTATTTCCTAGTTCCTGAAATTGTTTACTTGCTTTCTTTAATGCTAGTGATGTCACTGAGTTCTTTTCCCATTTTTCCTTGCCTTTGCATTTTATATCCCACAACCTTGGTCCATGAAGCATAGCGACTACTCAAGGTTTTGTCCTCATTCTTTTTTCACTTTTCTCTCTTACCGATTTTTCTTTCATTGTTAAATTCTTTTCTGTGGCTTCAACTATTATTCAAATGAGGATAAATCCCACTTCCACCTCTATCCCTAATCTATTTTTCCATTATTACTTCCTATTATCCCCCTAGCTGCCTTTGAAATTGGAAAAAGTCACTGTAGTATCAACATGCCTGATGTTTCTCACCTTTATGAACTGAGTCATTCATTCTGATTTTGGTCTCAGCTATTTTCCTATCTTTCCATGACAAAATGTTAATATTGCAATTGTTGCATAAATTCTATGGCTGCTAAAAACTTTTTAAGTTACATTTGAAAGACTGGGAATTAGTGACTAAGTAAAAGTATACTGAATTTTAATAAAGTAATTTATAAGTTATTGAAATTATAAAAAATTAAAAATAAAATCACTACGGATTGAAATTTTATATTTATTTTTGCTCATTTCTCAGGGACTGAATTCAGTCTCAGTGGGTTGGTTGGTATCTACTTCTACTTTTCTTTTTTTGGTATGGGGAAGGAGTTACATGGAGAATCATTTGTTATATGGCGAGCCAAAGTTTAATCCTGATCAGTAATTCATTGTGTTAACTACATTCTTCTTTTATCCAGTTTCCTAATGTAGAAAACATTTATATTCTATTATTCAAATATGCTGAATAAATGTTTAAAGAATATGGAGGACTTCACGAGGTTTTTGGAGGATACAAAAAATCAGGCACACTTTATGTCAAGAAATTTAAGGTCTTGATATAAACATGTGTGAAAATATATGTAAAAATATTTATAATACTTGATAAAGTAAAATAAGTGCCTTAAGAGAGGGAGAAATAAAGTGCTATGTGGATTTTATGATATGCAATAAAATATATATGGCTTGGTGTTTTACGCATATGCAGGCTATAGTGTTTGTTTTTCCTAGCTCTCTGCAGTCTTTCATAATGAGAAACTGAACTCTGTAGTGACTCTAGGGCCCGACTGTCCAGGTCAGATCTATAATCAGTTACTTATTCTATGTTCTTGGCCAATAACCTCTTTGTACTCCAATTTCTTCATCTGTAAATTACGGGCAATAGTAATAGTACCTACCTCACATAGTTATGGTAAGATTACCTTAGATATCCAGGTAAAGCACTTAGAACAATGTCGGCTTCATAGAAAGTAGTATGTACATAAAAGCTCAATTTCTTAATGATATTACTTCCACTTTTATTTGGATTGGATTCAGAATGACCTTAATTTGAGACTCATTTTTACTTACTTTTAAAATTTTGGGATACTCCTAACTAAGAATCTGACAATCGATATTGATCAAAAGTTTTTTATAATAGAATCAGACAGACATGAGGTAGATTTCATCCAAAATTATATATGAAAAATATTTTATCACTATAAAATTATATACCCTATGTGACATAATTTGTTTGCTTTTTTGAAAGGTATTTTTTTAAGCAAAAGGATTTTTAAGGTTAAGAATCATAACAAGGATAATTTCCCATTATTTTCTATAATTTGTTCTAAAGTATGTTGTCTGGCTTTTATAGAAGTCTCCAGTAACAGGCTAAGATTAAAAAGGTGAATTTAAAAGCTGAATTTCATTTTGCTATTTTAATAAATATTTCTAAGAACCTCATATTGATGAGATATAACTATTTTTCATTCTTCTATACTTCTACAGTTTAAGATTAATGTTATAAGATCCTTTAAATTGGGATGTCAACATAATAGAGGAAAATTTTGGTAACAAAGTATGTGTAATTCTCTTTTCAGTTATGGAAAATTTGATATTGAAGATTTACTGTTGTGTCTGACACTGTTGTCACTACGAGTATTTTAAAATTGAAAAGAATTACAGATTAAAAGCTTTAGACACAAAGCTCAACTACATGGTTTGTTCAAAGAATCATGAGCATACGTGATGGGAAAGGAATAATGAATGTGTTCAAATAGAGATTTGATAAATTTCACAGCATCACTCATCATTTAGGGAAATATTTGTCAAATTGTTTGGCTTAGGGTAATGTGTGTATAATATTATAAGAAAATGTAATATCTATTTTTAAAATAGATAATCTAATTTAGAAACGTGACAACAACACATAAGTTATATATTAATAATTTAATTATAACATTATATAATTTTAAAGTATGATATATAAATATTATTATATGAAAAACTTTGACATGGTATCTATATGAGTAGCTATTTGTTGGTATGTTTGAAAACATTCTCACAAATAAGTCAGAGCTAGAGCTCAAGAACCAGTTTAAAAGCAAAGGCAGCTGAATCCTATGAGTGTGCAATGAGAGCCCCACAAATCCCATGCACGTGAAGTAAGGAAAAGCCCAGCCTGGGACCGTGTTAACAAAAAGTAGTCTCAGTTGCAGGAAGGAGAGGGGATGCACAAGAAGACCACCTTGAAAAAAATGGAACAAAATAAATAGTTTAACACTTAATAAAGTAATCAAGAAGAGAAACCAGGTATGTGCTGCCAGTGATAATGCAGGTATGAAGTGGGAAAACATTTAAAGTGTTTAAATTTTTAAATAATGGGTACAGATGGATATACAGAAAAATAATGACAAAGTATGTGCCAATTAACTATAATACAATATGGGTCTGATAGGCAAGACTTGAAACAACTGCGATAAAGCCCCACCTGACTCATACCTTTTTTCCCTCTGCTTCTATGGCAAAACAGTAAAGGGGTTCAGTATCTCATTGCTCCCCAATCCCCCTTCTCTGCCTCACTCTCTCATCAAAAATATCTCTCAGCTATTAATCAGATTTAATTGTTCTCAAAAACACAAATAATTAATATATCCTAGGCTGACCTTGGGGCTAATGATTTTTTTCTTTCTTTTTTTATTCCCTTGAATTCTGATGCAAAGTTTTAGATGAGCTGACTAAGTTTATCTGGTTAAGTGACTCCACGTTTATATTCCTTATTTTATCTGTCTTTAAAATGGTTGCTTACGCAACTATAACAAATAAGCTTTAAAAATGTTGGGAAAAATATCTTTTATTTAATTATAAGGGAAATGATGAAGACATATTAATGTGCCAGAAGGCAATCAGAATATTTCTAGTTTACAATGCAGAGCTAGATAATTTACAAGAAACTGGTAAAAATATAAATTGCGCTTTCTATGACTACTAGGTTAATCAATTCTGCCAGTTGACTTGCTGTGACTCAAAAGGTTCTTGTTGATCTGCTCAACATACTGAAACTATTAGGAGTGAGAAATGTCCTGGTTTTTGCAAATTACAATGTAATTTGATTTTATCTATTTTTTGAATGAATGAAAAGTATATGTCATGCTTAAACACAGGTGTACCCCAAACCCAATCTCTCAAATGCACAGATAATGCCCAATCACACTTTGAAATGTCTAATACCTATTTTGGTCAAGCTTAACATTATTATTTATTACTGATAATTGTTCTAAAGGTATGTCTTGCTTTGACTTAATGCATCTATCTCTTCCTTACTTTTTATTTGCTTACTACTTATTATTGAATTTACATTTGCTATGTTAAGACTATTTTAGTACACTACCCTAAAAATACATTACTTCTGTTGAAAAATTTCAACATAATAAAAAGAGAAGCTTCAGGTTCTCTTAAGTGGCTTAATAAATGTTACTTGATGGTGCTGATAACCTTTGTAGTTTAAGTCCAACTTGCAGTGTTAATTCAAGGCAGATTTGAAAGGGAATCTTGATTTTTATCTCAAACTTTCTTACTTGTACAATTTTTGAACACAATTTATAAAGTTAATAATATGATAAATTCCTTCTGAAATTCTTAATAATGATTTTAGAATTCTTTCATTTAAATAACTAAGTAATATACACATTTATTTTAAACTCTCATCTTTAATTTTTTTCCTTAAATTATGAAAATGAAATGCATTCAAAGGTGGATGAAACTAAAAGACTATGAGCCTACAAGAAGCCATGGTTTGGTTAGAAATGAAAAATCATTAAAATATGTTCCACTTAAGAAGTGACACAAGGAAGTTTGATTTGCAAAATTGATTGAGATATGCTAATGAAATCAAATAGCAAAGAGAACCATAATTTTGTTCACTGTCACTGATTTTAGTTGTTGGTTGAAACAGGGAGATTGTATAAAGCCTTTTAAAAATCTATGTTTAATTGTTTTAATATTGATTGTCTTTCCTAGAATATAAATCCTGTATCACTACATAAGCATTTCAAAGATCTGCCTTTTTTTAATCAATAACTTTGCTTTCTGAAGCACTTTCATAAAAGCCTCTCACTTTCTAGATGTTCAAGTATCCTAAACTTATAACAAATGATATCCATTTTTTTAGGTAGGAGAAAGTAGCAGATGTATGGTGTACCTTATCCTTAGATATAAATCTGAAATCATTTAGAAGTTAATTAAAGAAAATAATTCCATTTTATAAATATACCACTATTTAATAAACAAGACAATTACTACTGTGATGCTTTTGCTGCCTATGGATAGAATGGACTACATGATTTTAAATAAAAGTAAACCGAGGATAGTTAGCTGTAACATTCTAGGAAGGAAGAAAAAGCATTTTTTTTTTTTCAATTTACCAGAGATCATGAAAGCTCATTCTTAAGGGGATCAGGTCTATATTTAGAAATAATTGGATGTGAAAACACAAAACACATGCTCATTGTTTCATACAGGTGTTCTTAATAACACCTCAAGGTAGGTGAAAACTATGTTAGTCAGGTAAAACCATGTGATGCTGCCACAAATAAGTCTAAAATGCTGCTAAATGGGACTACTATATTGTATCATCTCAATCTAATTCATTTAAAATCAAATAACAAGATCTTAGTAAAGCTCCAGTGTCTGTTTACCACAGCTGGTATGATTGTAATTTACTTATATCAATGGAATTATAGTAATATACTCAGCAATTATATTGCAAGTGTTAATAGAAGATGACATTGTCTTACAACTAATGAGCCAATAGTATCAATACTTTGAGATGGATAAATCCATAGGGAAGAATATCAGGTATTCATGTGCTAGATTTTTATGCCTTTATTCAGTGGGTATTAAAAATTTTCTATAGTTCCTATTAAAAAATTTGAATAAGATGAGCCCCTAGATTTGAGGAGATCAGAGTCTAGGATGATTAAGGATCTCTAAACAAAGAATCATCTTCTCAGTGGACATAGTAGTAGGAGAAATAAATTCCACATAGAGTCATCAGGGAGGGATGTGTTAACATTTGTGCTAAGAGAAATAACTTTGAGTGTGAGAAGATAGTTGGCATTTTAGGTATGGATAATATATACAATGGCATGAGGTAGGAGTTGCCTTCATTTGTAAGATTGTGTGAAGTAAGTGAAAGTGGCTAGACTAGAGCTTATGATATATTATAAGTAGTGAGGACTGTGAGAGTGGGGTTTGTAAGTGGGCATGACAGTATAGATGAGCCTGAAAAGATAGTTGAAAGAGATTGCAAATATATTTGAATAGTGAGTTTTTGCGACTTAATTTTGTATGAAATGAAAATCCATACAAAGTTCAGTGGTAAAGTGACTTTATGACCACTGTAAAAGCTAAATGTAGTGTCAGAATGAAGGTGTGGCAGATTAATAGACAGGAGAGAGGAGATGATGAAGGTGGACTTAATAGGAGACTTTTGAAATACTTAATATGAGAGATTAGGTTTGGATTAAGGAAGTTAGATGTGGAATAAAAGTGAAATTAACACATGGAGGTGACATGTGACATAGAGGAATGTTTCTATCTGTTGAATGAATATCCTATTTTCAATTTACCAATTAATTACATTTTTCTCTTACATATAAATTTCTCTAAAAACAACTTTTTCTTACTAGACTGACAAACCTTTGGTAATAAAATAGACTCTCTAAGTTGGTTAGACGAAGTGCACCTAGACAAACCATGAATAGCATAATAATGTGGTTCCATTTGATTATGCCTTAAGGTAACTATGAAACTGCATTAAGCCTTCTAGAGATTTCTCTAGAGACGAGATCACCTGGAACACCACTCCAAAATCGAATTTCACGTTTTTGGGGCTAGAACTTGTTATTTTCATGGGGATTGAAAAAACAAAATTAAAATTGCTTCAGTATTTTAGGTGAATATTTTGCCTTGCTGCTTATTCAGCTGGCAAAGTGAGGAAATCCTTAAGAAAGGATGAATTTGCCCTTTGACGATAAGAAATTATAGGTGACAATTAATTAACTGACAGAGATGTAAAATATAGATTCTTTTTCCTTTCTGTGTTGACATCAGACTGACCTTTGGCACACTTTGCACAGAAGGTTCCAGTCACATTCAGAATGGATTATGGCACACTGAGCTCCTTCTCAACATGTTCTTACAGTCAGCAGATCTCAGGAGGGATTCCCTGTGGAGGATGTTGTAATCTCCCACTGGATGCTTTTTTTCCTTTTTCTTTCTTCTTTTCTTTGCTTTGAAGAGCTGGACAAGAAAGGTATCTGTGCTGAAAGCTGAGGAAACCTGGAGGGCAAGTGCTGACATTCATGAGATCAGAGTTACTCTTGCAAGAGCTAACCAGCAGGGTAAACAGTTTGCTATGTCTTTAATGAATGAGAGTAATAGAAATAGATCAGATAATCTGCACGTTTTTCATTTTCATACATAGCTAGTAGTCACTGAGCTCTCTTTATCACACAATTTTTCCCCAATATTCTGTGTCTTTCTCTCACTTAACTCATCATCATCCCTCAGTCCATATAAATCAAAAGCAGCATCCAAAAATGTAATGTGATTATTGGAAACATTTTGTTGACAAAAAGATGTTCAAAGAAAAGATGCTCACAAAACAATAGGAAATTCAGTTTTATTCACATTTCTCCATAGAACATGAAATTCTCTGCAACTGAAAGACCACATAGTAGAATTTCCATTCAGCAAATGCCATAAGATTGTGAGAACTTCCTAGTAATATCAGATATTGCGACTTCAGAAATATAAACTTGAATGAGTAAATAGCAGTGTTAAATATGCCATGGTGCAGAATCCGAGGTCTCTAGGGAGTTGTCCAGTGTCCTACATATTATAATAATTTGCAGCAAAAGATTAAAAATAAATTAGGGCAATGCTGTTTCCTTTTTATTCTTACACTTAGAGCTTGGAAGTGCAGTGAAAAGGTTGTTTTTTACAGTATATTTTCAGCTCAGTCTCTATAAGAAAGCTGGATAAACACTGCATGGATGAGACAAGTCTTCAAAAAAGAAAAAAAAAAACACACATTTTGATTTATAAGCATTTAAATTTACCCAAAACTGGAATGTAGTTATAATCCAAGACAGTATCCGCAGAGAAGTGCCCTATACAAGTGGGCAACCTTTTTGACACAGGGACGTTTCATGGAAGACAATTTTTCCACAGATGGGGGTCGGGTTGTTGTGGGTGGGTGGGGGGCGGTCGTGCGAAGCTCAGGCGGTGATGGGCAGCCGGTTTCCTAACAGGCCACAGACCAGTACTGGACCACAGCCTGGGAGTAGGGGACCACTGTCCTGTACAAAGCCATAGCTTGTTTCTGTCCAAGATGGTGATCTTGGACATTTTACAGACTTCCAGGTTATGTGGAAATATTACCTTTTCCTTAAATTAGGAAAGGAAGCCCTTTCTCAAGATGGCTGTTTGGTGATAGAGTCTGAACTAATCAAGTCATTGTTCTGAAAGCTTTCTTTAAATTACACTATTGTGGAAGTCATCAATGTCCTGGGTAGACTAAGGGTCTTATTACAGCATTCAATGTAGTAATTGAGAAAAATAACGTTTGTTTTCATCCAATGACACTGCCAGATTCAATCTATTTTTACATATTTGTAAACTGGTTAATGTCTACTAAAGATGAGAAAAATAAGAAAATTTGGCCATGTTGAGACTACTTTCTCAACCTTATGATGTTTTCGTATATCTATATGATATTTTGATTATCTCATTATGGTTTTCTCTTTCGATTTTTTGTTTATAAGGTCTTCTATCTAGATAAACAAAGCATACATTGGTTTCAGGGGCAGGTAGGTAGAATTAGGGATTTTATAGGATTCTATAGCAGTATGCAAAGATTAAGATAGAATTAGTGTTTAACTTTTAAAGACCAAAAGATAATATTTCCATAAGACAATAAGTTTGGAAGGAAGACCTGGAGTGGGTATTTTCTAAGTTTTCTTAACATACTAACGCCCAAACATCAATGACTCATACTTTGAAAATTCTTCCCTAAACATGGAGAAGACTTGCCTTCTACTTTTAAGATAGATAGTCTTCATGGGTTGGTGACCATGATAGAAAGAATCATTCCTGTCTTTACATTATATGTTAAGCATTGATTTGTAAAAGCAGTGGATAGATAGTTCAGAGCCTATTCTTGAGGTCACAAGAGATTTTGAGAGGATAAAAGGAGAGGAAGGCAGGTGAGTGAAGGGATGAACAATCTGGAAACCTCGATCTCCTACTTTCAGACTTTGTCTTGGACAGGAGGAGGCATATTATATAAATTGAAAGAATTACTAAGAATGGGAGCACTTGCCCAGATTCTCTGGGCCCTGGAACTCTGGAAGGACGTAGCCTCTCTGAGGCTACAAAAAAACTAAATTTTGGAGCTCAGTATGGTTAGGCTGAAGAAAAGATGTGATTTAGCTTTCTTGAGGTGGTTGCTATACCTGTGAGGTGTGGATGGAATCCAGAATCCATGATTCTTCCCCAGTGGGAATTTTTGAGGTTATAGGACCCAACTGCAGTGGATAAAGATGGCTTGCCCATTCCAGGAACTGGATGTAAGATATAGCAGAGATTCGGGAAAATTTGCAATACTAGCAAGGGCTAAGTTGGGCTTGTGAGTCAGAGCTCACCACTAGGGCTTGATAAAGCCTGAATAGCACTGACTGTGAGTTACAGCAAGAGGAGCAGAAACCAGAAAGATGAGAAACCTCCTCCCAGAGACTGGAGGAGTCTAAGGACACAGTGTATTACTGTACCCCTCACTCTGTTATCATAAGAACAACATAAACCTCCTAATATACCCATACTCCATTCTGAGAAAGAAAAGGGTGAAAAGGGAAGAATGTTAAGATAAAACATCTATCTAGAAAGATTGGTCCACAAAAAAGAAAAAAAAAAACTCTTTAAAACAATTTGGTTAGGGATTTGGACTTTGAAGAGACTAAGCATAAAACCCAAAAGAGACTGGAATATTGTTATTTGGCAAAAATAAGTTTTCTTTTGTGCTGGGTAGGCTCTGGAAGAAGATCAGGCCAGGTTTAGAGAATAAAGGAGCTATATTTTCTGGGTATTTCTGAGTACAGTTAGAGAAAATTTATCAGTCCTCCATGTTTATATGATATTGCTATGTTCATTTGAGTCTTATAACCGTAGAAAGATATTACGCATAGTATAGGATGATCATCTTAATAATTGGGACTTCTGTGTTAAAATAAGAACAGTTTACCCCTGTACTAGAGTTCTATTGCTTGGAACAAATTATCACAAATTTAGCAGCTTAAAAACAATACAAATTTATTAGCTCATAGTTCCACAGGTCAGAAGCCTGTGCAGGCTCAGAGATTCTTTCCTTAGTCTCACAAGGCTGAAATGAAGGTGTTAGCAGTCCTGCGCTCTTATCTGGAGGTTCTGGGGCAGAGTCTTCTCCCAAGCTCGTTCAGATCATTGGTAGGATCCAGTTCCTTGTGTACTGTAGATCTGAGGTCCCTGTTTTCTTGCTGGCTGTCTTCCTGGCCTATGCTCTATTCCTGGAAGCCACCTGCATTCTCTTTCATGTGCTCTGCTCCATCTTCAAACCAGCAACAGCAAGTCAAGTGTTTTTCATGCTTTGAATCTCTCTTATTTCTTCTTCTACTACCAGTTTAAGAAAACTCTATACATTAAAGAGTTGTGTGATTAGATTTGGCTGATTCACTGAAATAGTAGCCCTTTTGATGAACTAAAAGTCAATTGATGAGTAGCCTTAATTGAATCTGCAAAATCCCTTTTGTCCTGCAACTGAACATGATCACAGGCATCATATCTCACCATATTCACAGTCCCAGTCCTGGGGATTAGGGTGGGAAATCATGGGCATCGGAGGTGAGGAGAGGAGGATTATTTAAGGATTCCTCCTACCAATTATCAATTGTCTTGTGTATTTTTTCTTATAATGACAGAATATATTTTGGCTAGGAAAATAAATAATACTGCTGATAACTGCCAGGATTCAGTTGCTAATTCTTAATCATCAGCATTATTAAAGACAGTAGCCATTACATATTACCTGTCAGGAAAAATAATTCATTGAATATTACAAAATTTACTCTGTGCTCAGGGCATGCCCAGGAAAATTGCACGCACTGTCCTTCCTCATAAAGCCCACAGACTACAAGGGAAGACAGATACATAGACAGATAATTACAGCACAATTGTAAATATTATCATATATAGACATATAACAAGTGCTATGGAAAGACAGAATGAAGTGAAGTCAGTGTACAATTTATTGAGAAAATCATATTACTTGTTTGCTTAAAGCTTAGAACTTGCCCTCCTTAATGATTAAAACAACAAAGACCTGTTGTAGAAAACTGAAGAATAGAAAAAAAGAATAGAATGATCATACAATCTCACCATCTAGCAATAACTTTTATTTATATTTTGGCATATTTTCTTTATGTCTTTTTTTGTGTATTTATATCCTATATATTTTACAAAGTTAAGGTGTACTATACATACACTTTAGTACATCTCTTGTAGACATGATGAATTAACATTTTCTGTGCATTAAAAATTTATAAATATTATTTTTAACTACTTAGTTATATTTCATCATATGGATGGACCAATTCTCCTTATTATTGTTTGCCATTTTAGCTGTTTGATATTTTGTAATTGCTAAAAGCTTGAAGTCCACTTTTTTTTTCCATGCTCTAGTTATGGAATTTATTCTAGGGCAGAATTGCAGGTCATCACTGGCCACATAGAACACATAGTAAAGCAGGAAAATCTATCTTTTACATCTGTCAAAAATAATCACAAATAATCATAGATTAATGGTCAGAATCAGTACTATTTTAATACGAAAGACTATACATTTAAAATAGTCAGAGTTCTTTAACTTAAGGATTTATATTTGAAGATAGTAAAATAGCTTTCTTCAAAAATTGTTTTTCCCATGTTTACAGACTGTGTTAGCCAGAGTTTTCCAGGGAAACACAGTCAATTGTGTATGTGTATGTGTATGTGTGTCTGGTGCAGGGGAAGGAAGGAGAACAGAGAGAGAGAGAGAGAGAGAGAGGAGAGAGAGAGATAGATATTGATTTAAGGAATTGGCTCATTAGATTATGGAGGTTGGCAAACCCAAAACCTACCAGGTAGGCTGGCAGGCTGTAGACCCAGGGAAGAATTGCAGTTCAAGTCCAAAAGCAGTCTGCCACTGGCAGAATGCTCTCCCCCTTGCCACTCCGGGATCTCAATATTTTTCTTAAGCCAATCAATCAAGTGACTGGAAGAGGCCCACCCACGTTGTGGGGTACACCATGCTTTCTCAAAGTCTACTTATTTAAATTTTAATCCCACACAAAAAGCACCTTTGCAGAAACCTTTAGAATATAATATCTGGGAACTGTGACCTAACCAAGATGACACATAGAACTAACCACACAGACTAATTATGGTAATTATGAAGTGCCATTGGCAATGGATATGGCTGTTTGAGGTTTGCATGTGGGCTCTCTCTGTTCCAGAACTGAACAGACTTAATACTTACTTTCTAAGAGACAGAATGATGCGAAGTGAGAAAAAGAGAACTAGTATGCATTGTCATTATACAGCTAGGAGAGGTAAAGAGAACCTGCAACTTTCCTTAAAAAAAAAAGAAAATATTCCACTTTTAACTATCCAATAGAAGGATAAAGTATCGTTTACTCTCTGATAAAAATCTTTCTAAAGTGGAATATTTATAGTAAAGGTCATTTTTATAAATTAAAAATTGAATTAGATAAAACTTAAAGGAGGAGAACTAAGTTTTTATCCACTGTGCTAGAAAGTCATGAGAAAGTCTAAAATTATAAGAAATAGCAGTTTACCGATATTATTTAGAAAATAGATGTAAATACCAGGAGTAACAGCTGGGAGAGCTGAGATTGGTTGCCTCTAGAAAATGGGACTTGAGAATGGGGTTGGTTAAGGCAGAGGATTTTAAGAACTATCCAAATTTTGTAATTATGTTAATTTAGTCTTGTAAATATTAAAAATAATATATTTTAAGATAAGGAAGAAATGAAGGAGGCAGAGAGAGAGGAGGGTAGGAAAGAAGGACAAACAGTCTTTGCCCCATACCTTTCCAAACACACTGGGATTGTGCACAGAGCTGCATTTTTCCATTAAGCTGCTGAACCACCTTCTGGGTTGCAAACAGGTGGTTTCGGCATTTCTGAAAACAAATACACATAAAGAGAATACTTCCTTAGAAACATATATGTACATCTCAGGCATGATGCATGATAGAGTTAGAACTGATAATTCACTGACGTTCAAAGACATTTTCCAATCAAACACCACAATAATTGCTAGTATGTATTAACTAAACACTGTGTAAGGAACAGTGCTGAGCATCTTACATATATTGTTTCTAATCTCAACAGCTCCATTAAGCCAGTATTGCTCAGCTAGAATAAAATCCTTTTTTATTCCTCTAGCCTAAATACTCATGTAGCCAATAAACCGTAGGCCAGTGGTATCACCAAAGGCTGCAAAAACTGAAATGTCAGGATATTTCTAGTACTCTCTGAAATTAAAAGACCTCCCCAAAATAATAAAGTTGAACATTAGTAGGACAAAAAAAAAAAAAAAAAAAGATAAAACTTAAAGGATACTCTTTTTGTTTCAGATGTATAAAATTACCCAAACATGACTAACTGATATAATTGACTAAGTATAAATGCTTTGCTGAGTGTAAATCATTGGCAACTCTCTTTAATGACTAGACATGAAAACATTGTAATTAATATATTTTTTGTAGGTACATTGAGAAATTCTTAAATATACATTTTATTATCTTGCTTATTTAAACAAACCCTATTTTATCTATATCATACATTTGTAGAATCTGCAAAAGAATGGATAGATAAATAATGGTGAACTTCAACTTAAATCCCTTCTAAATTACTGAAAATTCCAATGGATTTTGAGTTAATAAAACTTATGCTTATGTTAATCTTTGGAACGTATATTTCTTTCTTATGGTAGAATTCTGTGGTTTTTGTTATCAATTTTTTATATCAAATATAGTAGCAGAAACATTGTTGGTAGTTGACAAATTAGAAAAAAAGTACGTCTAGTGTTTGGAAAATGTGTTTAGAATTTTGGTCTTATGTATATGTTTTAACTTGAGAATAAAAGTGCCTGCTATGGGGAATGAGCCATTTAAAACTGGTCCCCTTGAATATCCAGCAGTATTAATTGAAATGGATCTTCAAAAAATTTCCCCAAAGTGAAATAAAGTGCAGATTTCAATTCTTATGAGATAATAAACTAACAATATCAGGGAGTGCACTTCAGTAGATTTACTGGTTTCCTGACGTAACCAAGATCCTCAAGCTTGAATAGAGCTTGTCAAGTCATATGATTAACTAGATAATCTTAGATTGTATGGCCTTCATCTGAGTAAGGTCATAAAGGATTAGCATGTAGAATGCAAATCCAATTAGCCATGTAAAAGGTACTGTACCTCAATTCTAAGTAATACCGGAGGGAAGTTATTTGGCTATTTAAGAATAAAGATGAAATCATACCATTCTCTTAATTCAGCATTAGGGCTACTCTGTCAACTGAGATTTTGAAAACTACAAATGAATTATACATCATACACTAATCCTAAAGATTATTTCATTTTAATTGCTTTTGGGTTTTCATTCCGGAGCAATGTTAATATTTTTCTAAGTTAAAGCAAAGAGAAATGAGCATTTATGTTTTATCCGTTTTTTCAAAATTATAAATGTCTTTCTGACCTTTAAATACTAATGAAGGGAAATAAAATGAGCATAAAATATTTGCCTTAATTGTTTTGTGTTTTGTTCCTTCATTACGAATCTTCTTTTAACAGCATAATTATTCCCAGTGTCATGGTAGTGGGAAAACATCAAGTTGGCCACTGAAGGAACATTGGGGTTTTCCAACAATTTCTGAAAGCAAAAGAGGATCACACAGGTGGCACCATTTATTAATATAGATAATTTGACTGTATTATTCACAATTCAGCAGAGTTGCTCTATTTATACTGATGCCTTGGGAAAAGAGGAAACATTCTTATAATGGATAAGGGCTGTTCTTTCTGAAGCTGATGGTTCCTCTGGAGAAATTGTGATTTGGTAAAACATACTACATTTTTTTGAGATAATTTTACTGTAAATGATCAGTATCCTTTTTAAGAGCTCAAAAAATCAAAGAGGTGAGTTCTTTATCTGCACAATTTTCTATAAACACATATTTGCAAATAAAATCTTAGAAATTATCTCTACCTAGTGAAACCTGAATTTTCAGTAATGCAGACATATTTGACTAGGTTATGTTGCCATGGCTTAATTTTATTTTTCTTTCACAAAGTGAAAAAATACATCACACATTTAAAAAAGAGTACAGTTGAAACTGCCTGTATCTGGTGGAGTTTGGAATGGTGGGAAGGGACCACCCACTCACTAGCTATTTCTTGATTTATTTAGGCAAGGTTCTAAAAATGAACACAAGAAAGATGACACACACAGTAGACATTAGTGAAACATTTTAGCGTGGCCTTCCCCTTACCCTTTAGTACCTCTCGGGCATATAGATGCTGATGATACTTTCTGTGTAGGTGGTGTTCTGCCAGACTCAGAAGAAAGTCAAAAAAAGATTTGTCTCTTTGTTTTATTCTCAGACTTAAACTACCATTCATGAGGAAAGTATGCCATCTACATACCTCAATTTAATAATAATGGTAACGATATGAATATGGGTACAAATATAAATAGTGTTCTTACTAATGATGATGGTAACACTTTATGTTTGCTATATTCCAGATGCTGGTCTTAAGGCTTTACATATATATATATATATATTACCTTGTTTAATTGTGAAAATAGTCTTAGTAGATAGACATTATTATTATTCTCATGTTATGCATGGGAAACAGGAACTGAAAGCTTAAATAGCTGGTCCATAAGTAATCCTGTTTAAGTGACTGGTTAGAAATATTGGACTTTTAAAATTCATGACTTAAATTCAATATCCACCAGTCATCATCCAGTCATCATCCAATTTGGTAGCCCAGAGACACATCTCAATAGAAGTTCTTCCAGCTGCAGCGAGCCTTCCATTTCTTCCCATTTGCTTTCCAGCCATAGCCTCACCTCAGTTTCCAACATATTTTTTCTATTTTTTGCTTTTTTCAAATCACATGTGACATATACTAAATTTAACAATATTGGTGCTACTTATTGTGATGGTAGTATTATATGTCAACTTGGCTAGGCCACGGTATCCAGATATTTGGTCAAACTCATCTGGATGTTGCTGTGAAGGTATTTTTTAGGAGAGATTAACATTAAAATCCATACACTTTGAGTAAAGATGATTACTCTCTATAATGCGGATGGGCCTCATCTAATCAGTGGAAGATCTTTAAAAATAGACTGAACTCCCACTAGGAAGAAGAGGGAATTCTGCCAGCAGAAGGCCTTCAGACTCAAACTGCAACTTTTTCCTGGGTCTCCTGCTTGCTTGCTTAGCCTGCAGAGTTTGGACAAATCAACACCTACAACTGCATAAGCTGATTTCTTTTTTAAAATCTGTTTCTCTGATGGGAAATCATTAGGCATTCACTTTACAGTCCTGCTTTGACTCTTGTTTTCTTTTTGTTTCCTCATCTTAAAAAATCTTTAAAGGACACCCATTTTTCTTCAGTTAATAATGTTAAAAAGACCACATTGACATGGTTAAATTCTTAGGATTCTCAGCTCTTTAGGGATAAACTAAATGGCTGGTATCATTGCTCAAAAAGTATTTTGAATTTGATGGAGCTTATATTGAGAAATTAAGGCTTATATTTTTTATCTTTAAAAAAGTCTTTCATTATATGTAAGTATGTGTGTGTATATGTGTCTATATGTCCATCTTCTTGGTTCTGTTTCTCTGGAGAACCCTGACTACTATACTTATATAAATTATAAAGCTTAATAATATAACAAACATGTTTCCAAACGCACAATCCCCCAAATTGCATATACCTACCTAGTTATTTTCTCTGCCTCCTCTGTGAGGTAACCATTATCCTGAATGTGAGCTTATCATTTCATTTTTGTCGTTTATGATTTTTATCACATTTAGCATATGTTTGTATGCTAAAACAACGTATTCTTTTGTTTTGCCTGTTTTTCTCAACTTTATAGAAATGTATCAGACTTGTATATAGAGGTTTTGTTTTCTGAGAATTTTTTTTAAACTCAAAATTATGCTTTAATGATTCATCCATACTGTTGAATGTACTTATAGTTTATTTACTTTCACTGCTCTATAATATACCATGTGAACATACTGTAATTTTAAAATTTATTCTCTTGCTCATGGACATTTATATAATATTTGTTATTTTGTGTACTTTTATGATCCTTCTACCAATCTCTTAGTATACGTGTGAGTGAGTTCCTTGGAATATACCTTGGAATTAAATTGCTGGGTAGCAGGGTATGTGAATGCTTGATTTTTCCAGAAAATGCCACATTGCATTTTATGAGTAATGTGTAAATGTTTCCATTGATCCACATCTTTTCTTACTGCAGAATTCTTAAACTTTGCCAAGCAAGTAGACATCAAGTGGAACCTATTTGTCTTTTTCTTATGATATATAAGCTATCTTCATATATTCTGGATACTAAATATCTGTTAATTATATGTGCTACAAATATCTTTTCCCACTTTGTCGCTTAGTTTTTCACGTTCTTTGCATATTTTTGATGAACTGAATTTAAGTAGTCAATTGGATTGCCTTCTTAGGAGGATAGTGTTTCAGAAATTATTTCCTCACCTCAGATTGGAAAGATATTGTTCTATAGTTTTATTCATAAAGATTCTGTTTTTCCCACACTTAATTCTGTTATTCATCTGAAATTGATTCTATAGTTAAGTGTGAAGTAGGAATTGTTTTTAATTTCTAAAATTGATTCACCAATTATATCAATATTTATTGATGTCTCTTCTTTTCCCTTGTTTCCTCCTGATCTGCTATTCTATGTTCACCATACATCCCAGTCCCATTTATGTTTGGATCAGCTTCTAGGCTCTCTAATCTGTTGCATTGCTTAGTTTTTATTTCCTGGCACTAATGCCATGTGTCCCAACACCATAGCTTTATAATGGGTTTTGGTACCTATAAATCTAAATCTCCTCAGTTTATTCTTCTTTGTCCTGATTATTCTTGCTTTTTTATACTTCATAGAAATTTTAGGATCTGCCTTGCAAATTGTTGTTAAAATTCAATTGAATTGACTTTGTGGATTCATTTGGTATAAATTTACATCTTTTTGCTAATTGAGTGTTCTTGTCCATGAACACAAAATATTGCTCCATGTTATTTGTCTCTAATGTCTGTCAGTACATGGTATGCATTTTCTTGGGTACAGGTCTTATGCAGCACATCTTCTATTGGATGTATTCCTAGCCACCTCATCAATTGCTAATATGCCTGGTATATTTTCAAATAATTATGTATTCTACATGTTGCTAATGTATAAAATGCAATTGATTTTAAAAATATTAATCTCATAGCTATCCACCTTGCCAGACTCTCTGGTTATTTCTAATAATTAGACTACAGAGTATTTGGAATTTTGTAGATAGAAAATGAAGCTTAAGATGATTGCTCTATTTACTTTCTAATCCTTGGATATTTATTTAGTTTTCTTTTCTTAATTAATGTTAAGGACCTCCACTACAGTTTGAAATTAAAAAGTCTCCACCTTAAGCAATATACGCAGAATCTGATTACTTATCACTACTCACCCAGTACCACCCTGATCTAAGCCATCTTTATCTCTTGCGAGAATTACTTTAATAGCTTCCTAATAGTTCTTCCCGTCCCAACTTTTGCACCTACTCTATCACCCACAGTCTTTCCTCAATACCACAGCCAGATGATTCCATAATCCTTTAACGGTCCCACATTTAATTCAGAGTAAGTCAAGTCATTACAAGGTGTACAAAGCTCTCTATAAGAGCTCCCTTCCCTTAAGCCTCCCTCTTTTCTCCATTCCTCTTGTTCTTACTGCTTGCAGCAGACACTGTTGATGCTCCATCTCATATCACTTTGACCTACCTGGTGATGGGCATTTCAGCACAGAAGTTTGCCAAGCCCACTGGCAGGGAAGCCCAGAAGTGCTGGGGATATAATACTCCAAGGACAACTCTCCACCTGTGAGAAATGGGAATTGGTGGGTAAATACTCCTGCTTCCCTCTCTCTTGCTAGAAAATTCTCAGATGCTATGTATATCATGCTCAGCTAGTTCTTAGCAGGATTGAGCAGCAGTTGTCCATCTTGATAAATTCTCATCTACTCACCTTTGGTGAGCCATCCTGATTTCTCTGCATTCCCCTTGCTTTGTCTGTTTCTCAGGATCACCTCTTAAATAAACTACGTTTATCCAGTTCTTTGATGATGAGATTAATTTCAGAGAAACTCAAGCTAGGATACTGCTTTAGCCACACTGACCTCTTTGCTACTTGTCAAACATAAAGGCGTGTTACTGCCTTAGCACAATTTCACTGCCAGAAATTCTTTCTTCACATATCTGCTCCATCAACTCAGACTTTTCATGTGTTTGCTAAATACCTTTTTCTCAGTGAGACTGAGCATGAACTATTTAATGCAACCACCTGCACCCCTCACACGCCTCCACCCTCTTACACTACTGATCAACTCTAATCTACTCAACATCTTTTCTTTTTACTATATCACATTTCAGATTCTAGCATTACATGTAATTATTCACTGTATTTATTGTTTGCTTTCTATCTTCCCCTACTAGAATGTAAGTACTTTAAAGGCAGGGATCTTTGTCCATTTTATTCAGTTATGTATCACAGATGCCTAGACAGGTGCGTGGTATGGGCTCAATCGATATGCAGTGAGGGAACGGGTGAAAAAGAATAAGTGAACATCCTGGTCTTGTTCTTGAACTTGGAGTACTATATTTCAATATTGCTTCCTTAAGAATAATATTTGCTGTAAGATTTTGGTAGCAGTCCATTATCCGCTTAAGTAAGTTCTTTTCTAGCTATATTTATGAATCAGAATAGCCTGTTGTGTTTTTTTGTTGTTGTTTTTGGTTTTACTGTTGTTGTTTAATTTTGCTTTCAGAAAACGAGCTGCAGGAATGGTTGCATTTTATTTTCTGGAATAGATTTTATAAAGCTGAAAGGATGTGTTTCTTGAAAATTTAATAAAACTCACTCCTAAAACTATGTGATCATGTATCATGTGCATGTGCCTGTGCACGCATACATGTGTGAATATATTTAAATATTGTTTCTAACTTAATGTCAGAGGATCATACAGCAAACCTAAGTCAAGTTTGGTAAGTTTTAATTTTCTGAGAACTTGTTAATTTCCTCTAATTATTTAAATGAATTGGCATAAAGTTGTTCAGGATATTTTATTATCTTTGTATTCTCTGCTTCATCTGTATCTGTGCCCTCTTTTATTTTCCCAAAATTGTTTATTAGTTATTTCTTTCCTATTTTCTTCATCATATTTTCCTGCTTCCAATATCAAACTTCTGACTTTATTTTCTCTTTGTATCTAGATCTTTTGTATCTGTTCTTATCTTTACTATCTTCTTCCTACTTTCTTTGGATTTCTTCTGTTGTGTTGTTCTATCCCTAACATCTTAACTTTTAATTATTTAATTAATTTTCAGTCTTTTTCTTTTGAAATATAACTGCTTAGGGACATAAATTTTTACTGACTTCATCATATCTCATATAGCAGAAACTTTAAAAAAAAGTTTTATATTTAGAATTCCAAAGTAGTTATAACCAATTTGGTGAGAAATTTTTTTGGTTCCTACTATGTACTGTGAAATAGAAGTCGAATAATTCATAGCCCTAATTCTTAAGTCCATCAAGTTCATAATCCAATGAGAAAGAGATACATAAAGTGGATAATTTACAATCTGGTGGCAGAGGTGCTGTAACACAAGAGGAAAAGGTAGTCTGGGAGCACAGTTAAAAAGTAATGTCCTTTACAAAGAAAGCAATGGAAATCAGCAAAAAATATTCAATTATTGAGGAAATATTTTGAGTGCTTCAAATGTCATCATTACAAGAGAAACCAAAATTGCTGCTTTATGCACCATGATGAATTTTGGTGGCCAGGGAAGGAAGGGGATTCCTCGTAGTTATTTCACAAGTTTTGATATATGATATTGTCTGTATCATTTAGTTCTAAGTATTTTGGTTTCCACTGGGATTTCTTCTTTGACTCAAGAATTATGTATACATGTGTTTCTTATTTTGCAAATTTATGAGGTTTTTAAAAAATTATCTTTTATTTTTATTTATTGTGTAAATCAGGGTTCTCTCCATAAAGAAAACCAATATACATATATATAGAAAATGCAATTATGGAGGCTAGTAAGTCCCAAAATCTGCAGGGTGAGTCAGCAAGCCTAGGACCAAGGAGAGCCTATTGATTAGTTTTAGTCCAAAGGTCGGAAGCCTCGAGATGCAGGAAAAGCCAATGTTTCCATCCAAGTTGGAAGGCAGGAAAATGCTGATGTCCAAGCTTGAAAGCTCTTAGGCAGAAGGAATCCTTCCTTATTTGTGGGAAGGTCAGCCTTTTTATCCTATTTAGGCCTACAACTGATTTAATGAGGCCTCTCCACTTTAGGGAGAGTAATCTTCTTTACTAAAGTCTACTGACTCAAATGCTAATTTCGTCCAGAAACACCCTTACAGGCACACCCAGAATGATGTTTGACCAAATATCTGGGCACCCCGTGGCCTAATCAAGTTGACACTTAAAAGTAACCATCATACTTACTTTATTTCATAATGATTATAGAATATGGTTTCTATGACAAGTGTTTGAAATTGGTTGAGAATATATTTATGACCAATTTGTGATCATATTTCATGTGGGCTTGAGAATAATATGTATTCTCTTACTGTTGGGTACAAAGTTTAAATATGCACATATGAGTATGTATGTGTTTGTGTGTGTAGGGGGGTGGAATATATGATTTTCAACAGGGTAGTCATTTTAGCAAATAGAATACTTTCAGTCATTTTTATCTAAAATTCATTGTGACCAGGAACTTTATGAGCAGAAACCAACAAAAAATTATAATATTAGATTCCTAGGCTGCTTCTCAATTATGTACCATGCTTTTATTAATCAAATTTTGATTTTGTATCTGACCTCTCCACATTTATTCAATATTTTATTCACAATATTTTTTTCATGATTGTTTTTCTTTTTCTCAGTCAATGGTCCTTTCTGGTTTCTTAAAATCTACAAATTGGAATCTGAAAAGATAAAAAAAAGATACTTATTCTCTGCTCTCCGAAATTTTACCTAATCCCTGAGGCATAGAATATAGCATAGCCTGGCTGACTGGATGGAGAGTCTGGGTAGGTAAAGGGAAATAAAGGAAAAAATAAATCCCAAAATTATTTTTTAAATAATTTTTTAAATTAGATAGAACTTTTCCTTTAACTGAGGTAACTTGGCTATTCCTACATACAGTCTATTCCTTATGACTGCAGAATATGACTTTCTAAACTAACATCCTTTTGAAATTTTTCATGGATGTCAAAATGAGCCAGTTTACTTGTATTTTGGTCCCTGTAGGGCTAAGAGTACAACATAAATTATCAGGAAGCTCTTAGGGGCGGCATGATGTAAGCCCTTTGTTGTTACTAATAACATGCTTCACACTAATTTTAAAACTTAAACATAAGCAAGCAAATGGAAACCATTATGTTCTGGCCAATATTGAGTCTACTGCTGCTGCTACTGTCATGATAGGGCTCGGTTGGCAACTTCAGTTTCAAGCTGAAAATTATTGTTGAAATGTGTTAACCCTGGACCACAATGAACAATTCCATGATTTAAAAGTTTTTTTTCATGACAGCATTACTGATTCATGTTTCTCAGACAGCTTAATCATACTCTGATCATATCTTTCCTTTTGGATTTGCTGGTAGATATACAACCTTTGTCACTCTGTTTAATGAGAGAGAGAGAGAGAGAAAAAAAAAACCTCTATATATTTTCCAACTATGACAAATAACTAGTGGAAAATTATTTATTCTTCAGAAACATTTTTCATATTCTACCTACCCGATTTCAGCCATATAAAATGTTATAATTGGCTAAATTTACATCTTGGATGGAAATAAGAATTATAGTGGGTAATTTTGATTCTTAACCCAGATCTACCAGTGTTCCTTTCACTCATGTTTGTGTGAGTGGAGGGCACCCTAGGTTTGGTTTTGCTGTCAAAAGCTTGAGGCTTCCTTGGAAGACTGCCTTAAATTCTAGAGGCCTCATTGCCCACCTAGATGATGCTCCTTAGCTAATGACTGTTGGGTGTATGGAGTATGCAAGCCCCAGCCTGCTTGCCTCACTTAGCTCAGGATGACTCTTGGGCATAACTCATACTCCAGAGTATCTCTGCAGGGTCAGGTTGAAGCTGCTGCTCTGTCTGTGGCCTCAGACAGCGTGTGCACTCGATCTTTTCCTCTTCCTTCTTCTGCTTCCCCCATCACTTTTTTGGTTTCTCCAATAACTCTTTCTTATAAATCACTTGTACATGGACCCTCCATTGAAGATGTGCTTCAGAGTACTAAGCATAAAGATATATAACCTTAAAAATCACAGCTAAAAATGGTCTTAAACCTCATCTTTACTTTTGGGGGGTTTATTCTTTAGAGTACTTAATTGTCAGTCTTGAGGCTTCATTTTTTTCAACATGAACATTAACATAATTTTATGCTTCCTATTTCATTCATAATTTATTAAGTAATATTCCTAATATGCAGGCAATTTAAAGCCATGGTACTTCAAAGTCTCATTTTTATCTAGAGAGGTATAATAAACTGGACCTGCGAGTACCAGAAATTACGAAGTACTCTCCAGTGTGTACTACAGAGACACAGTCAATTGTTTCCATTGGATTCTATGTGAGAATGTGAAATTCTTTCAAACTTCATGGTCATTTGTACAGTTTTTAGACTGTTGAAATAAAGTGACAGTCAATATTATTGGCATTAATACAGCTAGACAGGTCACTGAGAAAAGCTACAAAAAAAAATATTTTTCTTTCCTTTAGAGAATTTTTTAGATAATACATGGCTAGGAAGATAGTTCTCTTGCAAAAACTAAGCAATTAGTCATGTGATATTGACTAAGCTCCAATATTTGTAGCTGGATCAAACAGAGTGGTGATTTCTTAGGAAGAGAGTTTACTCATGGGAGAGATCTTAAAGGAGAAAGTTTTTATGAATGGTCAAACCATGTAGAGACAAAATAGAAATTACACATCTAAAATTACACAACTGCTGTCACAGTGTACAGGGAACACTATATTGAATAGAAAGTGGGAATCAAGAATAGGGAACAAACAAATAAAATGGAGGCTCTAGAAGATGCTTGGCTGGGTAGCAGAGACATTTATTTTAATCTACCACAGTAGTCATCTAAACTAGATATATACACAATTTATTAAGAAAAATAATATGATCACACATCAAAATGTTTAATAAATATAATTTTTCATTTTAGGTAAAATATTAAATATATTTGAATGAATGAACTGGTTCCATTTATGCTGATGTAATTGGAAGAATTTGAAGATTACCCCCAATAATCTTAGGCCTCGTATAATCTCTTCTCTATAAATATAGATGAAACTTGTGAATACCATGAGGTACTGCTTTCCTGTTACACAGCAAAAAGATTTTTCAGGTTGAGCCTGGCCTAACGAGGTAATTTCTTTAAAAGTAGAGCATTTTTTCTGATAGGTGGCAGACAAAGAAGTCAGAGAGAGATATTCTCTTCCTGGCCTTGAGGATGAAGACATGAGCTGACATGTTTGGAACTGCCTATGAGGATCATATGTTAAGGAATAATGTGTAGCCTGTAGGACCTCAGAGCAACCTACAGCTTATAGCCAGCAAAAAAGCAGGTACCCGTAGCTATAAGGAGATGAATTCTGCCAAAACTCTAGTGAGATTAGAAGCAGATTATTTTTGAGTCAATATTTCAGATGAGAATGCAGCTTAGCCAGCACTTTGATTTCAGCCTTTTGAGACCTTGAACCCAGATGTGAGGACCCAGCTAACTCACAGTTCTGATGTGCAGAAACCATGGGATAGTAAATTAAAGTTCCTTTAACTTGTTACATTTATAGTAATTTGTTACACAGTGCTATGAACTGAATCTTTGTTTACCCCCAAAATATGATGAGATTCTAACCCTCAAAGTGGTGGTATTAAAAGGTGGGGCTTTTAGGAGGTAATTAGATCAGGAGGGTGGAACCCTTATAAATAGGATTGGTGCACTTGTCTTAGTACCCCCAAGAGCTCTCTCATCCCTTCTACCATGTGAGAGCACGTGAGAAGATGGCCATCTATGAACCAGGAAGTGGGCCCTCACCAAACACCCAATCTGCCAGCTCATTAATCTTGGACATCCCAGTCTCCAGAACTGAGAGAAATAATTATTTGTTGTTTAAGCCACCAGATCTATTATATTTTCGTTATACTAGCCTGAATGAACTAAGACAGAAATTGCTATCAGAAGTGGGGTGTTGCTGTAACAAATACCTAAAACTGTGGAAAGTAGCTTTAGAACTGGATAATGGATAGAGGCTAGAAAAGTTTTGATGTGTTTGCCAAAAATGGGGACATTAAGAGTGATTCTTGCAAGGGTTAAGAAAGAAGAGACGAGAGCTGGAGAGAAAGCCTCAATCTTTGTAGGGAATACCTAATTAATAATGAACAGACTGTTGGTAGAAATTTGGATGGTAAAGGCTATTCTGTTGAAGCCTTATATGAAAATGAGGAACATGTCATTGAACAATGGAGAAAGGGTGTTTCTTGTTGTAAAGTAGCAAAAACCTTGGCTAAATTCTAGCTCTAGTGTTTTATGGAAGGTAGAATTTGCAAGCAATAATGGATGTTTAGCTAAGGCAATATCTAAACAAAGTGTTAAGGAAATGATTTGGTTCCTCCTGACTGTTTATAGTAAAATGCAAGAAGAAAGAAATGATTTGAAGATGGAATTGTTAAGAAAAAAGGAAGCATAACTTAAAGACTTGGAAAATTTTCAGCCTATGCATATTGAAAAAAATAACAAAAAGTATGTGGCCAAGTGACTGATAAGTAGATTAGCATGGATCCACCACCTAACAGAAGCCAGGCACTATTCTTCCAGACAATGGAGGAATGACCCCAAAGGTGATTCAGAGATCACCAGTGCTGCCACTCCTCTCGTAGACCCATCATGCACAGGCCTGGGATGCGAGGCTGCCTCCTCCTAGGTTTCAAACGATGAGGTGATCAGAAGCAATGGGGTCACAACACCAGCCTGGGAAAACCATGAGTTTGGGAGCCCAGTCTGGGGGATCTCCAGGGCCCCAGTGGATAACCATTGTGGGAGTGGGGCTATCACAGAGAACCTCAGTGTGGGCAGCACACCACTGAGCTGTGGGGGTGATGTTAGTGCTCTGGTGGATCTGGAAGGCAGAACATTGATCCAAAGGGGATTGTTCTTGAATGTTAAGGTATAAAGAAATTTCCCCCTTTAAGTTTTGGGGAAAACTCCTTTGGGGGAAGCTCTTTTCTTCTTTTCTATTGTCCCTTTTGAAATGAGAATGTCTATTCTGTGCCTTTCCCATCATTGTATTTTGGAAGCACATAATTTATTTGTTTTCATAGGCTCACAGCTGGACATGACTTTTGCCTCAGGATAAATTGTACCTCAAGTCCACCCATATCTGAGTTAGATGCTATTTAAATGAGACTTTGGACTTTAGCCCTTAGATTTGATGCTGGAACACATTAAGACTTTTGGGGTTGGGATAAAATTGATGCATTTTTCACATGACAATGACATAAATTTTGGGAGACCAGGAGTGGAATGCTATAGACTGAATATTTGTGTCCCTCCACCAAATTCATATGTTGAAATCTTAACCCCCAATGTGATGGTATTAGGAGGTGGAGGCTTTGGGATGTAATTAAGTCATGAAGGTACAGTCCTCAATGAATGGGATTAGTGCCTTTATAGAAGAGACCTCAGAGAGCTCTCTTACCTCTTCTACCATATGAAGGCACAGTAATAAGACATGTATCTACAAACCAGGAAGTAGACTCTCACCGTACATCAAATCTGCCAGCTCCTTGATCTTGAACTTTCCAGCCTACCAAACTGTGACAAATAAATGTTCAGTGTTTAAGCCACCCAGTCTATGATATTTGTGTTATACCAGCTCTAATGGACAAAGACACACAGCAGTAGAAAACTAATACAGGTGGATAAGTGGCATCTTCTTTACTGCTCTTGTCAAATCTTTAAGAAATTCACTTTTCCTTCTTTTGAATTCATCATTTAACATGGTAACCCTTAAGGAAGGTGCAAGAAGGAATGTCATTTGGGTTATACACAAAATAGAATATTAATTATTCATCAAAATCATATTTTAGAAGTATATTTCTTGGCATAAAATAATAATCCAAATATATTTCTAATTGAAAAAATAGATTCTAATCACATTTAGTCCTTGATTTATTTATACTATATATATATTTCTGTGGTTGTAAGCATATATGAATATACATACTACATACACAGATGATACTTTTCAAGGTAAGTATCAAAGTGTTACGGAAATTATCCAATGTTTGGTGGGATTGCAGTGATTTATATTCTCTACAATGAATATTAATTGTGTAATTAAAAAATATATCCATAGCAAGCTATTCAAATGCTTTTTATCCAGAATGTTATGATTTTTCATATGAGGTCCTAGACCTTTTCTTTCTCTTTTCAAAAATTTCATCATTATTATTTTAATTGAACCACTAAACATGTTTGTGATATCTGTTATAAATTTGAGAATAATATAAAAAGGGTTTATCCTCAAACCACACATTGAACAGAAAGGTCAAGACATGAGTCTCATGGTAGACCTGTCATATGCAAACTAATAGCAAGGGTATGTTAACACATCAGCAGTGCCCTGGTAAGCAGTGGGGACCAGAGTGAGGCAATGTGTCCTTGTCTAGTTGACGTTAGAATACCATTTATGCACAGTACACATTTCTTTGTACTGTATTTACATAGCTTAATGGGGTTTTGAAAGGTCAGAATCAGAGCTGTAGACATTTGGAACTGTGAATTACATACAGAGGCATTGCTGAATTCTTAATTATATTATTAAAGAGTTTGCACAAGGTTAGTTTCTACCAAACAATAGATTGTTCTTGGTATACATTGATTTAAAACTTGTATTTTCATTTATCTTTCAGACTTCTCTATCAGATGAGAAATTACTATGTGCCAGGTTCACATCAAATAAAACCCTGGTCCTCCTGCACTATTCTATATTTCCCTGTAGTATACTTGATTTCTTTCTTCCTCTAATTGGTGATTACCAAGAATTATCACTGGAACAAGATGAATGTGTTTTCTCAAAGTATTATGGGAAGAGTTTAGAAACAGAATGCTAACTGAATAAAGATGCTGATTAGTTTAAATTGGTTTTCCATTACTGTTTTTAGTTTCTCATAAGCATTTAAAAATAATCCCAGAAGTGGGCCATAGAAACAATCGAAGTTCCAAGTGACTTAGGAACAATATGCCAATGGGAATTAAGCAGGGAGTTTGCAGACGACAAAACACGTAAAATTTTTCCAATCATAGTGACTTTATTCTCATTTATGTTGTTTCTTATTAGAGTACATAGGAGAATAGTGTTTTCTACTTTTAGGTGAAATTACATTTATTTTCTGTAAGGAGTGGTTTGTTTTCTTAATCTAAGATTCTCATGAATTGGAAGAGAATGGGTAAATAAGTCAGGAAGTGACTTACCAAGTAAGCAATTCCTTTGCAATGTTAACGGAGAATGAATGTTCGAGAATCAAGTGAGTTTTCAGAACTGTTTTAAGTTTTAGTAAGTTTTGACTGATTGCCTTGGTGAGGATAAAATAAAAGATGTTAGGGTAACCTTAGTCTGACCATTGGACCGAAAATATTTAGTTCAAGAATGAAACATGAATGAACAGAAATTGTTTGGAAACTATAATAAGATAAACCATACAATGCTAAAGAGATAGCTTATATTCTGAATTAAAGATCAGGGTACAATGGCTTTTGAGACATTAAATTGAATGGGATAAAATTTACTGTATACAAATGTATAGCTTTTCATGTAGGTTCAATAATATAACTAAAAAGGAAAGATTTGGAAAGATTTGATTGACGATAGTTCTTGTGAAAGAGTGTTAAGTCTTTGCATTGATCTTCTCCTCCATTAGCATCAACAATATTACCTGACTACCCCAAGCTTATCCCAGCTTAAACTACATTAATACCAGTATGGTCTTTAGATGAAGTGGGAAAAGCAACCTTTAAGAATCTTCCCTAGTTATACCACACCCAACCTATCATATTCTGAAAAGTGGCAGTTTACACATACGATAATTCAAAGGATGGTGAAGATACTCCAATTCTTGATATTTAAAAAGTAGTTGAAAGAAAAGCACATGATTGAGAAGGAAAGATTTAAAGAGGAGTTGAGAGCTGTGTTATTACAGCCCAATATTTATCTTTAACAGCTGTGGAACCAGGGTCTTTGGGTTTGATTCAGTGCCATCAGGCAAGTTACTTAACCTTTGGTAAATATCTTTGATATCATTTATCCATTTACCCACATTTCTAAAACAGTATTAAAAACTGTATATACTTTGTAGGACGATTGTTTGTGTTAAAAGATATATGCAAAGCACAAAGAACTGTTTCTGAAACTTAGTAAGTGCTCAATAAAAGTTTTTATTAATGTTGTTGATACAATTACTACTAAATATTTGGAAAGAAATCTATATAGAGGGAGAACTGAGAACTCTGACTAGTTTCATAGAGTAGAGCTATTAATGGCAGATTAGGTTTAAGGTGAGGAATATTTTAGCTCAATATAAGAATTTAAAACAAAGTATCATGGTCTCCTAATGAAATAATAAACTTCTGTTTCCAGATGATTTTTTAAATGTATTTTTTCAATTGACAAATAAAAATTGTGCATATTTATCTTATACAACATGTTGTTTTGAAATCTATATACACTGAAATCTATATAAATTGAGTTAATTAACACATACGTTACTTCACATATGTATCTTTTTTTTGTGTTGAGAACACAAAATCTACTCTCTTAGCAATTTTCAATAATACATTATTAACTATAGTTACCATGTTGTACAATGGATCTCTTGAACTTATTCTCCTATCTAACTGAAATTTTGCATCCTTTGACCAACATTCTCCTCAATGGTCTCTGTCTCCCACTAGATGATTTTAAAAGCAAGCATTAGAGATTATGTATAAGGGAATTCTAGAGTAAATGTATGATTCAGTGATATAATCCCTGCAGTTTAATTTCAACATTGAAGATCCAGATATGTTTTGAAAAAATATTTTCTGTTTGAGAAAATGAATGTTTAAAATATAGGTTATAATTTAGAGAAACTAAAATAACATTGTGTGTTTCGTTTATTCTTTGTTATTAAAAATTTGATAAATTGGTATTCCATGTTAAGTAATGTTGCTGTGAAGTTATTTTGAGTCTTGTCCAACAGCATAGCATTGATGGCTTTCATAAAGCAACCTTTCAATTATTGTAGTGAGGTTAAATGAAGAGTTTGGTTGACAGAGAGGAAATTTTGATTCTATTTATTCTTGGATGCTTTAACAAATCACATTTTGAGTATAAGCATTCTCACAGGTAAAAAGACTTAGCTTGTTCCTTTTCCTAGCTCTTTGAAAAAATATAGATCACATACACAATGATTACTCATGGGTTGACTTTTTTGTATAGGTAGTGCTATTATAGTTCAGGTAGTATTATTTAATGGTAAAACCAGTTTTTTCACTTATATAAACTTAACTTTCCTAATGAGGCCATCAAGGAATAAGATATGTAAGATATTAAATTGTGTGTTTATTGTAAATAAAATATATTGCAGCTTAAATTAGAGGTAAGGGATTCATTTGTAATAAAAGGCCTTGAGTCTATATCAGGGGAGCAAAGCAATGAGCATATGCAGTATATACACTATTATTTATATGTACAGATAGTAACATCCATGCACTCACATACATAATTGCCCATGTGTAGCCAGAGAGGATATCTGAATATTACTAGACTACTGTATAGTACAGATGATACTGTATATTATGGATCATGTAGTATACAGATAATACACAGTGTATCTCTTGAAAGCTACTCCTAATTTGAGTTACATTCAAATGTAACTCAAAAAAATTCACATTGTAATGTAAACTCAAATTCACTCTCAATTCAATTTCAAAGAATTTGAAGAAAATTTCTAATCTCAAATTTTGTTTTCCTTCCATCTCTAGGGCACAGGAGATAACTGTGATGCAACATTGCAGTGAAATAAAACAAATAAAAGATTATTTTACCACAGAAACTAAATTTTTTCATACACAAAAATTAATAAAAATAGATGTAGTTGCATTTTAACTTATTTGTCTTCTTAGATGAGTTTTTCTCTTTAAAACAATAAAGAAACTAGAGGCTTGGCACCACACACATTACAACCAATAAAAAGAAAATGAGCTAACTCTCTCAAAGGGGCATTACCCTTTTTCTGATTGAGCACTGTATAATGCTGTGCTCTGTGAAAATTTTAATAGTGTCACACAGTGAAGCAAGCTAAGGGACCATAAAACCCTGCACCTTGTCTGTGCTTGAACAGTAACCTAGTATTGATCTTTTTGTACCGATATGCTAACTGCAGATGCAATTATGAGATTGAACTTATTTTAACATATGGACCTACCAAAGTAGAATGCCAGCCAAAATCAAGTTTATATATTGCATGCATTCTAAACTAATGCATTTCACATTAGCAGTTCAAATGAAATTTGAACTTATATACTAAAAGATGAGATTAACTGTAATATGTCAAAATAAATCCACCTAATCAATTGTCCCAACCTGCTAGCAATTTTAATTGAAATTGTTTTAAATTCATCAATATTATTACAGCATTAGTTTATAGCAGAAGGTATAAAATTTGCAAATAAAAGGTATTTGAACTTCCTAAATATTTGAAGGGTATAGTTATCATAACAATACTATTTTCAAATAAGGAATCTAAAATTATAAGTGAGGAGTTGATTTCTTTTTATTATAATCAATATTTCTTATGATTCATGTATTTATTCAATGATAATATTACCGTAAGTATTCAGTTAATGAAAAGTTACTTTCCTTGTGAGATGCTGGAGTTAGTATTATTTTATACATTTTAAGATTTTTGCTATTAATGTAACTGCTATTGACTTTTGTTTGCAGTATACTTGAATAGTAACAGACAATAAGATATATTTAACCTATGATATTCTCTGTTGAATTTATATTACCATGATATTCCTTTAAAATATCTTTCAAAATAATGAGAGTGGAAGGGAATTGGGGATAGTGAAATGCGGGAATAGATCCGTGTGTGCATGTGAATGTACACACACACTTAATGTGATGTAGAAAAAGAACAAATCCAAGTAGGAGTCATCTTTTTTCTCTATAAAAGATATAAATGAGATTTATTTCATTTATTGATAGATGAACTAAATGATTATAGTTTAATAAGTTGGCATATTTCTAAATTTTAAAATATCTGAAATAGTCTCTAATTTTAGTTTTTTTAATGCAATATTTTAGTTGTCAAATGTATTTGGGATAGATAAGTTATAATGTCATATATGTTCCATATGTTTAAGTAAAAGTAGTATCATGGAAAAAATATCTTTTTAATTACAAAGTTTACTAAGACTCTTTACCTTTTGATTCAGGTTCAATTTTTATGGATGTTGTGAGTCATATATTTCATAGTTATATTTTAAAATTATAAGAAAGACATGTGAACACATATCATCATCTCTTTTTCATTATGTAGCATATATTCAAAATTTTGAATGGTTTTGAGTTTTGAAACCTTTGATGCCAGTTGGGAACAATCAAGAATCTGAAAGATAATGATTATTTTTTCCTGAACTATATTATGGAGTAGATCAAACACAGTCAAAGTGTTACTTGATGTAACAGTATTCAGAAATTTATTTTTAATGAGTCTTGGCACAAGGCATTAAGTATTATTTCTTATTTAATATATTATAAACAATAGTTCTGTCATGTCAATTTTTATGTTTGAAACAAAATGCAATTTTTCCAAAAGATGCTCAACTTTTTTCTTTTTTTGTAAGGTAGAGTATCTTGGAAAGAAAGATTGTGTTATAGTCTTGGAACAATGGAATATCTTCAGAAACAAAATTCTCTTAGCTGGAAATTAAACATAATTCAAACAAAGTTTTTAAGTCCAGGGCTAACTTCCCTTATTAATTATTCTGTGGATAATGTTTTTTTAACTATTAGATATGACAATTTTTACTAGGATGATCTGTTAAGACATTCAAGATCATAGCGTTCTAGTATAGTAAATATACTATTTAATTATGAAAAATATAGTTAAAATTTTAATATTATCTAAAACTATTCTCATTAGTAACTTTTAGTTATGAAAACCAACCATTTTATAAGATACACTAAGCAAATTTGTAGGTCAAATTTTCACAATTGGATTCAACTTTAGATAATCTTCATTTGATGCTATAAAATACAAAGACATATTTTCATCTCTGTTTTAGTCACCTTTCTTAATATTTAAAATAATTATTGGACAAACTACAGTTGGATAGTTGTAAATAACAGTCTATGGGGGCAAAATGAAATAAATTCAAAGAAACTAATATCTATGGTGCAACAACTATATTCTAGGAACAGAGCCAGGCAGTTTGTTGTATGTAACAATATGTTATAAACATCATTTATGTGTGGTTCAATGGATAAAGAACAGGAGGTAAAAGAACATATATAGGGATTTGCATTACTGATTGACCTCCATTTTTGAATCATTTTTCTCATATTTATTTCTTATTTTGTATTGATCTCTCCAAATCATTTCCATGGAAACAAAAAATAACCTTGAAAAAGGGATAATCATTAAAGTCTGCCTAAATTTCATATTTTATTTCATTGTAACCCCCTTTTGGTCTCTATAAATATAATGCGAATAATTGATGGTGGCTTTGGGGAGTACTCTTGTAATGATGAGATAAATAACAATAATATATAACCATAACGTTGACAATAACGCTAATGGTTCTAGCCAGAAAGTTTGGTCTTTGAATAACAAAGGATTGTGATTTTAAGTGAAACAATTTTGAAGCAAATCTCGTTGACATACTGCTGTTTTTCTGCTTTCTAATATCTATTCCAAAGCCTATTTTGTAATGCCACCTGTACTGGTTTGTAAATATTCAGGCTGAGATCACATGTTTTGTTGTCACAAACAGGGTAATAGCTTGCACCTGGACGACAAAAATATTCATTAAGAAGACCTTGCTGGAAAGGAATTCTTCCTATGATGGGGTGGCTTGTCTACTTTCTCCATATCAGGCCTGTTATTTATGCATCTTTGGGGCAGGAGAGATATATTCACCCTTCCTAATTATCCATCCAAGACTTAAAAGGTAAAGAAGTTTAACTTTTTGCCTTTCAGTCTTCCTACTGGAATTAATCATACTCAATGCCTTGGCAACACACACACACACACACACACACACTGTACAAAATATCTATCAGAGGTAATAAAGGAACATGCTTGCTCAGGGTAGTTTAACTCAAGATCCTGAGCCTTTAGAAGTATGTGTGCTGAATATGAAACCAAATCAGAAACATTTCTTTTAATGACTGTGAGTCACTAAGAGTTATTTTTGGTTGTTTTTTCCCTTGCATGTTTCTTGGTGGCAATGAAATTATTCAGGTGATTGGTCTGTGGGAGGAATTTTTTAGGCAGGAATGGGTGTTTGACCAAAAATCTCCAAGGGATTCAAAAGGAGGGGGAGTAAAACCATCTCCATAATATTTTCACTTTCCAAGTTGTTGTGGAATGTACTTTCATTATTGCAACTTCTGAAGTCCAATAAGCTGACTAATAATTGTAGTCAGCTCTGAATAGCTCAAGTGGGAGCAGTTGTGTCTCACAAATTCCCAAGCAAAATTCTGTGGCTGTGAGCTCTTCCATTCTGGTACATATAAAGAATCAGAAGTGTGGGGTTTTAAGAGAGAATTGATTATTCTTGTAGGAAACAATGAAAGTATACATGAGAGCATTAGTTTTTTTGTTTTGTTTTGTTTCTTGTTTTTAAATCCTCTGTATACTTCTTTAGCATTATGTTATAAGATCAAATAGGGGAGAAAAAAACCCAAACTTCCCAGACGCCTTTTCTATTTTCCTTTGTTATACAGCTGATTTTGGAACCGGCAATTGAAAAAAAAATTAATTAAATGAAAAAATTTGATGGTACTGATTGACATCCAAGCTGGGGGGTGGTTCTCTATGGGTAAAACAGAGGAGTGAAGAAAGAAACAAAAAGAAATATTTCTTTCTTTTTCTTTTTTAAATTTTTATTTCAAGATATTATGAGGGTACAGACATTTTTGGTTACATTTTATGACTTTGCCTCACCCTAGCGAGGATTAGAGGCATGCCCTTCCCCTCTACAACACTCACCGTGTCTATTAGCTATGAGTTTACTCCCTCCAGCCCCCTAATGCCTGGAGAATATTACTACCATGTGAGCACCATAGTGTTGATCAGTTAGTGCCAATTGGATGGCGAGTATATGTGTTGCCTATTCTTCTGTTCTTGTGATACTTCACTTCGGAGGATGGGCTCAAGCTTTATCCAGGAAAATATAAGAGGTGCTAGATCACCATAGTTTCTTATAATTGAGTAATATTCCATTGTATACATATACCACATTTTAATAATCCACTCATGAATTGATGGACACTTGGGTTATTTCCACATCCTTGCAATAGTGAATTGTGCCACCATAAACATTTGGGTGCACATGTCTTTATTATAGAATATCTTTTGTTCTTCTGGGTAGATGCCTAATAGTGCTATTGCTCAATCGAATGGTATTTCTATTTTTAGGTCTTTGAGGTATCTGCAAATTCTTTTCCACAGAGGTTTCACTAATTTGCAGCCCGCCAGCAGTGTAAGAGTATTCCTGTCTCCACATCCTCACCAGCATTTGTTGTTTCGGGACTTTTTGATAGAGGCCAATCTCACTGGGGTTAGGTGATATCTCATTGGTTTTGATTTGTATTTCCCTAATGATTAGAGATGTTGAGCATTTTTTATATGTTTGCTGGCCATTATTCTGCCTTCTTTTGAAAAGTTTCTGTTCATTTCCTTTGCCCATTTATTGATGGCGTTGTTTGCTTTTTTTCTTGTTGATTTTTTTAAGTTCTAGATAGATTCTTGTTATCAGCCCTTTATCAGATAGAAATATTTCTTAATAAAACCACAAAATTAACACACCAGAAAAAAATATTCAAAACACGTAGAGATTAGATAGTAACATGCTGGAAATTGCATGAGTGCTTCTAAAGTTTGCTTTGTATCTTATTGGAAGAAATAATTTTAATACCAGTTTTCCTCCATAACATTTTTAACTGCAGTAAATTATAACAGACCATGAAGTAGCATTGATTAATACAAGCCTAAGGTCGGATTCTGCTTTCTATGCTCTAGGGCCACATGGAGTCTACAGATGGTACAGAACAGAGCTGGCTCCAATTACTGGTTAGAGCTATCAACAGGGAGATCACATCCTCCTAACCTTATATTGCCTGTTCTGAACCAAATTCTTTACAAGTTATGACTCTTAGTGAAATAGCACCTAGTGGGCTGAGACCAGCTTATCATATTCTCTCCTTCCTCAGCATTTACAAGTTGCTGATTATATACCCTGCTCAATGCCAAAAGGGAGTCATTGACATTGAATCGTTTGAGCAAATTATATTTTAGGGAATGCATTGTACCATTATCATCTTATTGAAAGTAAATCATGCAAGCTTGATATTGATCCTCAGCATGACACTATAGTAGATTATCAATTAAATATTTAAAAGAATTATTAAACATACTGATGAGTTATGATGTTCATGGCATTATACCAAATATGGGATATATATAATAGTAAGAACATATTATCTTAAATTCCAAATGGTAATTAATGAAGTTTCCATAAAATATACAGATTCTTAAGTTATTTTTGGTGGTTTCATGTAAGGAATAATCATCTTTCAGGATGGTTTTTGGGAACCATGGTATTTAGAATGTGAAGCTTCACTATAAATTTGATGAATGAGTGGATTAATTCATGGTCAAGTTATCAATTATTGTATCTATAAAATGAGATTAATACCAAGGAAATTTATTATATAATAATAATACTTAAAAATACCTTGACTAGCATTATTTAGGCTAGATGCACTTATCTACCACTTCCTATTATTGTAAGATACCAATCTCTTCACATATTTATATTGTTTGGCTAGTTGCTGAAGGCATTTTAATTTGCAAACCTGCAAAGCTGCTTAAGATGTCAAAATATGAAATAAACAAAGACATATTAAAAAGAAAAATATTACAGCATAAATTTCCTCATAAGCCATTTATTTACACAGAGAGTGTTCCTATAGTGTAATTTCTTAAGAATCACAATTCATTTATTTTGCCTGAGAGATACTTTTGAAAAGAAAAATATTGGTTGCCTTTCAGCTTAGGAATGAAGTCCATTTGAATCTACCATCTGGCCTAATTAAGTCGTCAAGGACAAAACTCAATCTTAAAGCCATGTATATCTGAACAAATCATTTATATCAATACCTGGTAAAATATTTGGGGAGAATATTTAATGATCCTCATTGGATGCCTTAATGATTTCTAATAACATGCTGCCACAGATAAAATTAACCCAACAGCAACTATTCATTATTCCAGAGTTAGGCACCTAGAAGATTCTCTAATATTTCCTGAGTTTTCCTCAGATTAATAAGATATATGGATAATTTAAAATTTCTGTCATGTGGCTTATTGGTTGTATTGCTTTTGTCAATTTATGTAGCCTCAATATGCATCCGTTTAATCTTCTAGGAAGAAATAGTTATGGGCATTAAAGATAATATGTGCAATGTGCCTGATGCGTAGGAAACATATCCTAAACTGTGTCTATTACTGCACACTAATTATAAAACACATTGGAAAACAATGGCACTTAATCAAAGTGCCTGATACATAAAAAGTCTTTGCTCTTTTATTTTGGTATCTTTTACTTGTTTGTTTAGTTGGTCTGTACATATTTTCCTACTTACATTTTACTTAGGGTAATACCACTATTAATCTGTCTTCCCTGAATACGTATGAACAGATGAGAGGGAGGTAGTGTCTGGAGTGCCAAAGTTACTAGTGGGCATTATTAAATGTTTCCAGGACACTTCATATCTGGCTCATTAAGAATAAATAATATGTTCCTGTCAATCCATATTACCAAATGACACACTGAGATGTTATAGTGGTGCTAAACTGGTGCACTGGAGTCCTACCATCTGCACCTGTGTTATGGCATTGCCCACCTGCAGTAAACAATAAATCTTGATACTCTGCTCTGCATATGATGGGTGCTGAAATGGTGAAAATTATGAATTAGAGAAGCAAAGTGTTGAATCAAAAATTCCATCATGTATTCTTTGACTAGAGTAAATTTCATACATTTTTTTTTTTCTAATTCTGTTACTTGTTACATTTAAGAGATAGTTACTGAGTGATATCAAACCCTGTGTATGCATTGGTTATAGGCAAAGAAACGTGATCTCAATGTATATAATTTTGCTCAATTGAAATGTATGGTCTGATGTAAAATAGAGATAAACTTTTCCATGTTTTACTCTATTTTGAAAAGGACTCCAGAATATTCTAGATTTGACATGGCAACAATGTACTTTCTTACCAAAAATGAGAATGTTTATTTCCTCTTTTCCTCTCCAACCTTGGCACAATGTGTAAAAAATAATTGTTTCTACATTCTATTGCCATCTGTTCTGTGGCATTAAGATCAACTGCCCTTTTTTTCCTGTTCATGGTGCTTTTAAGGTTTTTCTTTGGCACGCAGGTCATACCATCTGATTCTGCGGCTCTGTGCCTGTGGGTGGACATCTGGAATAGTTGGCTTAGATAAGTTTGTGCTTGTTGCTAGTTCTGGTAGAGACAGAGTTCTCAATGGTTATTTCTTTAGCTTATCGGTTGGAGTAGATTGGTTTCATTCCAGTAGAATATCTTCTATTGCACTTGTTTTCAAAGCCATTCAGTCTCTTGTCAAGGATTTTGGTTCCTTTCCAGTTCTTGCAGCTGAAGGTTAGTAATATGATTACATTTGAGTTGAATATCCTCAGTTTTATATTTGTGCTTTTAGTTTTTTGTAGACTCTTTATAAAGAATTTGGTAAATAGTTTCTTCTTTATGTTGGATATTATTTCTTCTGTGAATCTATATTATAAAGTGGTTAAGTTCTAGATTGATGCTAATTTGAGATCTGAAGAGTATTTGATTTGGCATAATCGTGAGACTTAGTAACCAGTTAGATTTTGTGGGAGTCTTTTGATAAAATTATCATCTTTGGATTTTCTCTGTACTTTACTTGAAAGGCAATATCTGATGACATGTTGTTTATTTGTGCCTCCCTAAATACTTTCATTTATGTCAACATAAAATAAGAGTATCCTCCATTTAAGGATTTGAAAATATGTGACCTAAGAGAGAGTCAGTCTAGAATGAGAAGGGCATCAGAGTGAGGATAGGCCTTTGCTAGCACAGATTCCCTGAAAGGGAGGTGCAGTTTCAAGAAACCCAAGAACATTCGGGTACATGTGTCTTTGTTAAAGAATGACCTTTTTTCCTTTGGGTATATGCCCAGTAATGGGATTGCTGGGTCAAATGGCAGGTCTACTTGAATCTGTTTAAGATACCTCCATAATGCTTTCCACAGGGGTTGCACTAGTTTGCAGTCCCACCAGCAGTGTATGAGTGTTCCTATCTCTCCACACCCACGCCAACATGTGTTGTTTTGGGTTTTTTTGATAAAGGCCATTCTCACTGGGGTTAAGTGATATCTCATTGTGGTTTTGATTTGCATTTCTCTGATGATTAGGGATGTTGAGCATTTTTTCATATGTTTGTTAGCCATTCTTATATCTTCTTTCGAGAAGTTTCTATTCATGTCATTTGCCCACTTTTTGATAGGGTTGCTTGATGTTTTCTTGCTGATTTTCCTGAGTTCTAAACAGATTCTTGTTATCAGTCCTTTATCTGATGTGTAGTATGCAAAAATTTTTTCCCATTCTGTAGGTGGTCTGTTTATTCTCTGGACTGTTTCTTTGGCTGTGCAGAAGCTTTTTAATTTAATCATGTCCCATTCATTTATTTTTGTTGCTGCTGTGATGACCTTGGGGGTCTTCTTCATAAATTCTTTGCCTAGGCCAATGTCTGTAAGAGTCTTTCCTACATTTTCTTCTAGAATTCTGATTGTATCACGCCTAAGGTTTAAGTCTGTTATCCACCGTGATTTGATTTTTGTGAGAGGTGAAAGCTGTGGGTCCTATTTCAGTCTTCTACAAGTGGCTAACCAATTCTCCCAGCACCATTTATTGAATAGGGATTCTTGTCCCCAGAGTATATTCTTTCCCGCTTTGTCAAAAATTAGGTGACTATATGAGGATGGTTCTATATTTGGATTTTCTGTTGTGTTCCACTGGTCCGTGTCCCTGTACTTGTGCCAGTATCAGGCTGTTTTAAGAACCATGGCCTTGTAGTATAGTTTGAGGTCTGACAAATTAATACCTCCCATTTTGTTTTTGTTGCTTAAAATTGCTTTTGCTATACGGGGTCTTCTCTGGTTCCATACAAAGTGTATAATTATTTTCTCTACATCTGTGAAGAATGATGTTGGTAATTTAATAGGGATTGCATTGAATCTGTAGATCACTTTGGGTAGTATAGACATTTTAACAATGTTGATTCTTCCGATCCATGAGCATGGTATATTTTTCCATCTATTTGCAAGTTCTGCTATTTCTTTTCTCAGTGTTTCATAGTTTTCCTTATAGAGGTCCTTTACCTCTTTAGTTAGGTTAATGTTTATAGCAGCACAATTCACAATAGCAAAGATGTGGAAACAACCCAAATGCCCATTAATACATGATTGGATTAGTAAGCTGTGGTATATGTATACCATGGAATATTACTCAGCTATAAGGAATGATGAAGATACGACATCTCTATGGTTCTCCTGGAGAGAGTTGGAACCCATTATATTAAGTGAAGTATCCCAAGAATGGAAAAACAAGCATCACATGTACTCACCAGAAAATTGGTTTCCCTGTTCATCACCTAAATACAAATCTGGGAACAACACCAATTGGATATCAGACTGAGGTGGGGGGTGAGGGAGGGGATGGGGGTATGCCTACACAACGAGTGCATTGCGCACCGTTTGGGGAGTGGTAACACTTGAAGGTGCTGACTCGGGAAGGGGGGTGGGGAAGGGAGGGATATATACCTACATGATGGGTGCAATGCGCACGACCTGGGGAATAGACACGCCTGGAGCTCTGACTTGGGGGGAAAGGCGGTACAGGAGCAACGTATGTAACCTGCAATTCTGTACCCCCCATAACAAGATGAAATAAAAAAAAAAAAATCAAAAAAAAAAAAAAAAAGAAACCCAAGAAAACGGAGGGTTTCAAGAAAAGTAAGAAAATATTTTGAAATTATTATTGTAAATAATATTTCAATATTTTGTGTTTCAAAATATAGAGAAATTCTCATTCCAAAATCTCATAAATGATCAGAAAAGTATTATTCACCAAGTATCCAGAATGAGATTTTTTCTTTTAATATATGTTACAGTTGACCATATTTGAAATAAAAATGTAAATACTTGGCTCAAAGCAGTGCCTGAATACATGCTGATTTATCAATTGCTCTGCCCCAAATTGCCTAAAGCAAAGCTCATTCTGCATATAAGGAACCAATGTTCTCCCATGTTGACATGGTAAATTAACATTCTTGTACAGCAATCATGATTTGTATTCACTATCTTCTATGGAGCTCACATTTTACTAAGTTCTTGAATGAGACTTGCAGTAGAACATTTGTTCTATTTCACTTTACTCTCCACAGGCGAAAGTTTGGTATTCAGTGTTCACCTGTATTATTTTTTAACAAATTAAATAAGTCATTTCTATTTTTTAAAAAGCATAGTTTTCTTCTTCATTGTATACCTCAAAATAGCAGCAATTTACATCACCATATACCATCACAAAATTCTAGTAACAAGTCAATAATGACTAATTTCAATCTATTAAAGGAATTATATGTAGCTTTAAATCAGAGTTCTTACATTAATTTTTAAAATTTTAGTTTTTCTCACTCAAATAAGAATTCAGCCTTTATGTATTACACATTACTATCTTTTTAAACTTTAGTAGGGAAATAAAAAATTCTTTTAAATTTTATTTCATTTTCTACTATTGTATAAGGCAGACTTATGACTTCAATAGATATTTCTAATTGCTCTATCAAAAGCAATTTATAAACATGGAATTTACAAAGAAACAGTATGTTCCTTTTGCCTAATGAGAGCACTGCTTTCCCCTAGATATTTCTTCCTGAATATACATATATATATATATAAAAAGACCCTAAGACTCTAGATTATTTTGATGATAATACCAGCAACCACTTAAGACAGGAAGAGACAGATACTAATTAAAATTTTATTAGAACAGTAATTCCATGAATGGTTAATTGATTGCTGTGGCAATACCCCCAGGGGATCTCTGATTATTTCATAAGATGAAATAAAATTTCCAACCTCACAATGAAAAATTAATTTAAATTCAATTTCAAATATGCAACACCAAACCACTACTTTTGAAATTACACTTTGGTAAATTTCAACCTTTGGAAAAATAAAGGTGAATTCAGAAAAACCTATTATTGTCTGTATAATCATAGGTACCAAATTATAAGGAGAGAGGCCATTTAGATATCGTTTCCTCTCACCTGTTGAATAAATGAATGGATGGCACTTGAGGTAAAAACTTTATCAGGAAGATTTCCTTATATTGGTTCTCATTTTCTGACAAAGTTGTATAGTAAATTTGTATTTCTGAATTCATAGGAATGATAAAAAGGTCAGAAAAAAATTGGTAGGAACAAGAATTAAATAAAAACAGCGTTTCTAAAAAAAATTATTTCTAGCTCCTAATGTAGATATAGATGAATGTGACAATCTTCCCAGAATATACAAATGGTCTAACATGTTTGGACAGGGGAAAAATTGTGGGTTACAACATCTAGAATTGAAACATACAAGTATATGGGGTGGTTGTGAGAAGAATGCCTCAAGAACCAAAATAATTTGCTTTAACACAAATTTTAACAATATTTCAAATGTATAATTTTTAGGGATGTTACTACTTTAAATAAATTTTCTGCTTGACTTATTTTGTAGAATTACCACTATAGGGAGACCTAAAACAATACAATTTAGTTTTTTTTTTTTTTTTTTACTCAAATTGTGACCCATGAGGTTGATGGTATTTCTCAAAAATGTCTTCTCCACTTTTTCTGACCCCATGTGCTCTTCCACAGTCTTGCCACTTCACCATGAAAAGGTGAAAGCTATTGTTCCTCCCCTTGAAAATGGGTAGGACATTGTAATTGCCTTAATGAATGTAATGTGGCAGAAATGACATAGTGTGAAGTCTGAGGCTAGGTCATAGACAAGATGCGGCTTTATTCTAGTTTTCTCTTTTTGGATGTTTGATGAGAAAGTCCAGCTACCACATTGTGAAGAAGCCTAAGCAACATAGAGAGGGCATGTGTAGTGTTCCACTCAGTAGTTCCTACCTGATGTCCCAGCTGACAGCTAGCATCAACTGCCACTGATGTCAGTGAATAAGACTGTTAAAGATTCCAATCCTCATCTTTCAATCCACCCCAGATGGTGATGAGTGGAACAGAGACGATCCATTAAGACAGCCCTACCAAATTCAGTTTTGTGAGCCATGGTAATGGGTTATGTTAAGCTACTACTTTGGTGTAGTTTGTTATGTAACTGTTTTAAAAATATAGGTTTTATTACTATTTAGGCATGGCCAGGCCAACAGATCAAAAGACAATTGCCATTGAAAAGACAGTTTATTGTACACCCAGATCCCAAAAGGAGAGACCACAAGAGACCACACGGAGAAACATGAGTCAGGCAGGAGGCAGAGGGTGTGGAGAAAACATAGGAAAGATCCTTTATTGTGGTCTGCGGGGAAGAGTGAGTGAGGCAGGGTAAATAGGTTTAGGATTGGGTAATTTGAATAATTTCAGCTGGTTCTGAGGCAGAAGGGCTATCCCTAGTTGCCTAGTATCTTGTCCTGGAATGATTAGGGCACAGGAATAATGACCTGGAATGTAGGAGCCTGATAGAGGAGGTCATTGGGGGTGTGGGCTCTGGATTGGTTGATTTGCATTTGAAAGGCATACTTGAGGGTGACCTGTTTTCTCTAGGAATTACCCCTGGGAGAGCAGTCCTTCCAGAGTCATCAAGGTCCTTGATGTCAAAGCATCACAATACAAAAAATAAAAAGTCATAGTTAATAGAGTTGCAATAGGTAAACAGAATATATGTGTGTGTGTGTGTGTATGTGTGTGTGTATACGCAAACACATGTACAACATCCCTGAGATGGGATGTTGATTTAAAGAAACGTCAGACTTAGTCCTGTGGATCTAGGACTGTGGGGCAGCAGAAGCTGGAAGTACAAAAGACAAAAGGCTGATGGCACTTGAGTTGGCTGTTGAATGCTTAAAGGGAAGTGAGAAAGATATTATCAGAAGCTGGAGAATAGGGAAAACTTGTATAGTGGTAGAAACTTTTCAAAGAATTGCTGGTAGTAATGTGGAAAATAGAAAATATAACTAATAGATTTTCAGGCAGAAGTGAAGTTGCTTCCTGGTTTTCCATTACCCATCATAAACTGTAAGAGTAGAAAGATAAGCGAAAGAAAGAAATAATAAATATGAATGAGCAAGTGTTTGTTGGGTTTGAGAATAAACTTGCTCCCCATTTTTATCCTGTCCAGGTGGAAAAATACTAATTTAATAAATGACTTCTGGGCAAAGACAGCATCAGGGTATTATCATAAAAACATAATCTATAGATGAAAACAAGGGTGTTACAACATAACACTTTGTTAAGAGTTCACAGATTTGAGGTACTCCAATCAGACAGTATCTTAGATCTAAGTATCTTAGATCCTCTCTATTAAAAAAAAAAAAAAGACTTCTAAGACTGTTAGGGTCATTAAAACACAAGATACAGAAATTCTTATTTCAGGAGATTTATAAGTCTGGGTTTTATCAAATAGGGTAAAATACAGTAAGATTTATAAGAAATTCATCATTTTTTAAAGAGAATAGTATTGGTGGAAACATTGACAACTTGGACTAAAAGATACATAGATAGTATCAGATAAAAAGAGGACTTTGCATCTTCAAACTTCTGTAGGTAGGATGCAGGCTTAAAAAAACCTATTCTGCTACAAATACCAACAGTTTTTTTTAGCAAAGGAGGAATGATTAAAGGAAGTTACCAAAACTCCAGAAGGCAAAGCCAAGAGCTATCACTCACTCTCTAAGAGCTACCACTGACTCTCTAAGAGCTGTAGAGAATCATTCCTGGCAATATGTGCCCAGCTGGAATTTTAAATTTCTGTGGAGTGTGATTCCTGGATGCCTTAGATTTTCCTTCCTTTTAAACTGAAGGATCTATAACATGTGTAACCATGGTATGTTGGGATTGTGGGGGGAAGATAACTTGTCTGTTTAGTTTACAGCTCATCAGATCAGTAGGAAATATTCTCCAGAAATAGTACTAGAGAAATTGCAGCTGAGAAACTTCATCTATAATTGGACCTAATTTAGATGATTAGGTCCTGAACCTCAATCCTGAAACTGATGCCATAATGAAGCAAGAATTTAGGGAATCTTGGGGGAAGAGCTGATTGTATTTTGTACATTAGAAGGATATGAATTGTTATGACCAGAAGGTAGACGGTGGTCAATTATAGTTTCCAAATAGTGGTCTCAACAATATTTCAAGGCCCACACAATCTTCCAGAAGCTTTCCTGTTATTGTTTTAAGCTACTAAGTATGGAATCATCCTTATATTATTAACAAATGTTTCATTCATCATTTCAAGGAAAACTAAATATAAATTCTCACTTTATCATTACCACAATGTTTATAGATGTGTAGGTTTTTTTAAAAATCTCCTTTTGATTGATAGTCATAGGGTATTTAAGTCACTTTTGTAAAGTTGGATATGTAATTCCTGGAGCTGGCTTCAAATCCAGGCTGTCTGGTTCCAGAGGCTATGCTCTTAGTCACTAAGCTGTGTTATTTATCATTTATTGAGCACCTCTTTTATAGCTTGCCTTGTTTTTCAAAGAAACAAAAATAATCTTGTTATTATTATCATTCAACAGTTGGAAAAACCTGTACACAGAGAAATAAAGTTCCTTCCTTGAAGCTACACAGCTTGAAGTAGCAAAAGTAAGTCTTAAACCTAGGGAGTCAACTTCAGAACCCCTGCTTTTAAATAATGGCATATACTACTGCTGTGGCTAAGGTTTATCTTTCCTATTTTTTCCCAGCAGATCTTAAATTCATTACTTTCTTTTCAGAAAACAAAATAGATAGAAAAGTAAAGCTGTAGTAGCACAGTTTCGATGTCACCAGATTATTTCCCCGTGTCTTTGACCTGGCCCTCATGTAGAAATAACAGTTTACAAAGATGGCCTTCCCCAGGAGGTCCAAATTTTCTGAAATTTCTGGATTATTTTGATAGCCATTTAGATTATGTTAATTATAGATAGGCAGATATTCTGGCAATTTTGTGATAATTTGAATTTCAGTGTTTGTCATTAAAACACACACATCTTTTTTGAATTGCCATCCGGAGCAATTTTTTTCTATGCTTTCTACTCATTTTTTTCATAAAATTATTGTGTTTTTTTAAACATGTGCCCTAACCATTTTACTATTCTGTAAAAACCTTTCAGGAACCGTGATATCCAGAATATAAAGTTTCAATATCAATTTGATGAATGAATAGATTAATTCCTAGTCACATTATCAATTATTGTTTCTATAAATGGAGTTAATGCTTCTGGAATTAAAGTGCATATATTCTGTATTATAATGTAATAAGTAATTATACATTGTATAATATAATTATATAGTGTATATAAGTACATATAATTATATACATGTATATATATGCAAAATACATATAATATGTACACACACATACATTTTAAATTTAGCAAATACTTTTTAGTCCAGTCACTGTTGTAAGCACTTGACAAATGCTAACTCATTTGATAGCTAAAATAATCCTATGAAGTAAGGCCATTATTTTTCTCATTTTAAAATTGAAGTAACTGATACATAGAAAATCTGTTAAGCAATTTGCCCAAATTTTGGATAAGTAGGGGGCCTAGAATTTAAGTCCAGGCAGTCTAGTATCAAAATCTACACTCTTAACTATTACAGTATGATACATACCAAATAGCTCTTAGCATGGCATTGGCAGGCACTAGGTTAATCCTTTTGACACATAAAAATGTCAATTTCATGTTTTAACTAATACAATTGAAGGTGAAATTTGATCAAGAAAAAAATAAATATTTTATTTTCTGTGAATGAGAAGTCACAATGAGATTGAGAAGAAAATAGACAAATTATAGGATAGTATATTCTCCTAATGCCCCAGGGACAACTGTGTCTTCAAAAAGTGATGTAAGGAGTGATTCTTTAGTGTCTCTAATCAATTTAACAATCCTAGGATGTGCACTCAATACAGCAGCACTGACCATAATGGATATATAAATGCTGCTGCAGAGATTCAGTCCACTGAAGAGTCCAAGACCCCCCCTGTGATGTTTTACAATTAGAGACAAACCCGTGGTCAACCAGTCTGGGTGTTGATTGATCAACTGAAAGGAAATCCCTAAATAAGTAGTTATTTCTTTGATAAGATACTCTAAATTCGGCAGGAGATAATATAACAGCACAAAAAGCATTCTACTTTGGAGTTTTTAGACTGACAACACATTCTTTTGCTTTGCTTAGATTTTGACATGAGAGATATATTTTTGTCTAGATGCCAGGCATTGAATATTTTTTTTCTCCTGGGGTAGAGAAATAACTTTTCTTGGAAATTATTTCTACAGGAGAGAGGAGGCTGGTGTCTACAATTCTGGAATCATTTTTTGACTTTTTCATATATTTTTTTAATAGTGTGGCCTTGAACAAAAATCATATTTCTATGAGTTGGTGTACTTGATTAAATTCATTTACTTGATTTTTCAATTACAGTGTAACCGATCATGTGATTAAATGATAAAGATATGTCTATGGCAGTGATATTGGCCCAGCACTAACAAAGAATTAATTAGGGATCAAAAAATCTAGAGAGAGTATCCGCTGTTATATTTTAGAGACATTTTGAGAAGTAAAAAACATGAAATTTTTTTGGAAACACTGTAAATGTCAGTGTTTTATAAAACATAGATGTAGTAATAAAAATATACTTATTGATCATCTACTTTGAGCAAGTCTCTAGGTCTTATCTTGGTTATAAGGTGACAATCATGGCAAAAGTCTCTCTTGTTTTGCAGTGCCCAGCATTCTCCTGTGGACTCAATACTATTAACCAAAGTTCCCAGAGGTGTGGTACTGCTATAGAACAACAGGCAGAGCTGGGATTTAGAATTACTAACATAGCATAAATAATTAATGCTTCCTTTGATGAGAATAAAGTGAGAAAATGGATTTTGCATAAGAGATTTAAAGTAAACTTTGTCAGGGAGTGTGATGAGAAAGATGAATTAGACAAAACTTATAGAAGTATGTCCTTATATACTATACAAAATAAGGCCTAATTATGTACCCTAGTACTGTAGTTATAGATTAAAAGTATATTTATGTCTTCTTCTAGATGTCAATTTATTTGTAACCAAGATATTTAAGATATCTCATCACATAAGCTCAAATATACCTGATTCAACATTTTTTCTTAATAAACAAAGGCTGAGGGAAATCAAAGAAAAAATGAAGAATCTCATAGACAAGCAAGGAAATTCAGCTTCTAAATAGCATGGAGAAAAACAATATCTGCCAAAGGCATATAAAAGAGTAAAGAAGATTGACTCAGAAAATGAGTCCAGTGTTTAAGGAGCATGAAATGAAAAACAATATACAGTGTGCTGTTATAATGCTTTAAAGCATTATGGATTTTATATTGGTGTTTATGGCAACATCTAATCTGCCTTAGAAACTGATTTTGACATTGTTTTATACTCAGGGTGCATGTCAAAGAAGCTTTGCTACCCCGCATTTATCAGAATCAGGCTCAGGAATAAACATCGTATCTAACTTATGACTTAGCATTTTACAATTATCATATTTTATTAGACCTAAACTGTGATGAAGATTTTGGAAGATTTGTAATAGGGGCTAAACAATCATGAATTTCACTCACCAAAAATCAAAACATGAACGTGTTTGTGTGGGATACAGACATTGACACATACTTGATTGAAATATCTCACTTGACTTTCTGGGAATTTAAAATGCAATAAAAGTGAAATAGTGATGACATCTAATACCTTCCTAAGCGAAACATAGCTTGGTAAGTATTTTTTAAGAGTAGGAATTAGAATTATTTATTCATTCATTTATAATTTTTCTTTTTTTGGTACACAAAATAATAGCCAAGCACTGCCTACCATTTGCTACTTTCATTTTAAGGGGAAGGTAGATAAGAAATCCTTAAAATTCATTCTGAATATATTTTACTGCACTTTAAAAAATGGGGACCAGCTCATTATAAAGCTTTACCCAGCAACACAGGAGCCTAAAAATGTACTTCGCATTCTCTGAAAATATAATTTAATTCAGCTTCAGTTTTATGGATTTATCTAAAATGATAAGCAGCCAATTAATTATAATATGTGTGATTCAATTTAAAAGTCAGTATCAAACTTTTGTGGCATAATTCTATAGTACAGCAAATTAATGTATTATAGTCCAAATTTATTGCTACTTATTTGTTTATTTTAAAGATAATTCTGGTAATGGCTTTCTAAATTTAGAAGTCTCAAGGAGGAAAGAAAAGGTTTATCTTTTAAAAATGAATGCTATAATTCTTAGTGGTATTCATATCTCCAAAATAGCTTCATAGATAGTAGATGATTTATATATAAAACAGCTTATGTTTAAACTTGGTATTAGTCAGAATGGAATATATTTTAAATAGTAACTCTTTGTAAAATTAAATATATTTCTCACCATATACATCACCTCATGCCCAAACCTATCTGCAAAGTCTCTGTGCCTTAATTTTCTTAGTTAGAATTGAAGGACACAGACTTTTTTTTTTTTTTTGAGACAGGGTCTCACACTATCGCCCAAGCTAGAGTGCAGTGGCATCATCATAACTCACTGGAATTGCAAACTCTTGGGCTCAGGTGATCCTCCTGCCTCAGCCTTTGGAGTAGCTGGGACTACACGTGCTTGAGGTCTTGCTATGTTGCTCAGGCTAGTCAAGAACCCCTGGCCTCAAGCTATTCTCCTGCCTCTGCCACCCAAAGTGCTGGGATTATGGGCCTGAGCCACCATGCTTGGCCCAGATTTTTGAAGTGATATATGAATCAATACTGACAATAAATATATATAGTTATTTACTAGTCAGTAAAAAGACTCAAATTTTTAAAAAGGCACTGATGATTATTATACATTCAAAAATCAAGTCATTGACCTTCCGATCATTTTTGTGATTTGGAATAATTTCAATGTAAATATCTGAAGAAACCAACAGTATTTCACAAAGCTTAGTGAACCTCAATTCTATTAATTGAAATTTTACTGTTTGTCTCTTCAATGGAGGCAAGACAAGGTGCTCAAAAATACATGGTATATGAAATCTAAACACTTGTTACATTGGAGGGAGTTAGAGTTCTTTTGTTGACTGGAAACTCTTAGACAAATATGGGTACCTTCTTATTCATATTGACCTAACAGGTCAAAGGAACATTAAAAATAAAATACTATATAAGAAGTTATCTTTTCATTGGGAAAACATTAAAGGGTCTATAAAAATATAATGGGATATTACTAAAGCTCTATCAAAAAGAGTTCGCGTTTTGACTGACATTTGCTAAATCATGAAAGCAGAATCCCAGGCAGGAAGAGACTTGACTGTGTAGTTCTAGACAGAGTGTGAGAGGGCAACTTTTCCTACAGTGTCTCTCTATTGCATTTTCTGTGCTTTCCTTTTGCCCTGTGTTTGTGCTCTTCCAGTATTATCTCATCCAGTCCCACAAATTTGAAGATAATCTTCGTGTTTCTGATGCTCAAATTTATATCTTCAGGCTATATACCTCTCCACCTCCACCCTTTTATAATCTTTAAAGATTTTCTTTATAAAACTTAAAAAATCATAGTTATTTCATTTTTTTGTGTGTACTTGTTTTATTTTTTTCTCTCTCTTCTTTACTGTAATGTAAACACTGAGACCAGAGACTCTGTTGGTCTAGTTCAATTGATTCATAGTAAGCAATTAATAACTATAGACACTTAAGAGTTAACATTTCCATAACTCTTTTGTTTCTCTCACCTGCCTCTCCCATCCTCTGCATCCTGCCCGTGCTGAGTATTCTCTAATTCAGTGCATGATACCGGCAATCACATAATTAACACTAGCTAGAAGTCTAGGTCCTTACCTTTCCTCTAATATTCTAGTCCATCAACAAGTCCCATCAATTTCATCTTCAAGATATTTCCTGTAGAGCTCTGCTATTTCTTTACTCTAGGAAACCATCATCTCTTACCTAGACAATGTAACAGCTTTCAAACCTGCCCGATTTGTTTCTACACTTACCTACTGCACAATATCAAGATTGATTCTGTTAAATATAAATCTAGCCATGATAATCCATGCTTAAAGATCTTTAATGATTTTGTACTGTACTAAGAATAAAAAAGATTGAAAATAATATTGGTGTTCTACAATATACTGATTTATTGGTGGCCTCTTATTTCCTTTCCAAAATCATCCCTTGCTAGTATTTTTTCTCTTACATACCAGACTTATCTCCATTCTTGCAACAAGCCATTCTCTATTCTGCCTTAGGGTATTTTGCCTGCTTTTCCACCTACCTGGGATAGTCTTCCTCCTCTCTCTTCAAATGATGAATTCTGTCTCAACTTTAGGGTCTTGCTTTAATATTAATATTCCCAACACATCTTTGATGATCTCTCTCCTTCAATTAAGCACCCACTCCCCAATATTCTCTTGCTGTTTCCTTCATAAAACTTTAAAAATTAAGAATTTTTAAATTTGTTTTTGTTTTTATATCTCTTCCTCACTGTAACCTAACCTCTTTGAAACCAAAGACCAGAGATCATGTTAATAAGTTTTCTTGGCTTATTGTCAAGTTAATCAATAGTTATTATGGAATGAATGAATTCCTTTTATTTTGTGATTTGTCCTACCCAAAAAACACACCAATTAAGCCCCCAACGGACTTAGGAAAGAGCCAAGCCATAATTAAAAAGGAACTTTGAACAGTTCAATTAGACTATAGCCCCGATGGTTAGATGTCACATAGCTTCATCATAGTGTATGCCAAATTTCTTCAGCAAAATCAACCCAGCTCTAAGTGGCAAAAAGTTGTCATTTATTGTTTCACACAATGAGATAAGCCAGGGATTAATTTGTTTCTGGTATTCCTGGATGCAGGGGCTCAAACAATGTATAGGGTTCCATTTTTTTATTCACCTGGACAGACTTGATCTAAATGACAGGATAGAAATCCTCTGGCTTCCCAAAACATACATCCTGTCTGCCTGGTAACCCCAGTATAAATGAAACATTTTGTTCAATACCTCAGGGAGATTGGCACAGAGAGAATTTTGATTGACCTGCATTAGTCATATGCCTATTTTGAACCAATAACTTTCCCAAGAGTTACTGCTGTTTGCTGGGGGTTAGGTCTTGTTCTCATTAGTGATGGCAAAATACACAAAATGTGTTGACCCTAGTATAGCAGTGATGCTATTAGATTAAAAGTAAAAATATGCTAGAATAAAAAGGGCAATTCATATTTCTTCTACCAATTTTTTGCCAAAATCAGTGTTAAGTTTCATTTCTAATTAAGGCTCTGCTAAAAGAATAATTTAATTTCTTAACAGCTTTGATAAATGCACTCTAATAGATAGCTTGTGTTATCTGACTCATACATTTTACCTACAATATTCAAGTCATAATATACAGGCGATGTCTACTCTATTGACAAGAATAAACCTACTTTGCATTTTATGCATAGGAGTCAAATATCAAAATGTTCAATTACAAACTTGGTATTTAAAGCAATGCATTTTGAGTGATCCATAAAACTCCTGAAATATCCTCCTATCTGAGAATGTCAGGAAAAAAATTAAAATGTAACCCTTCTCAAGTACTTTTGAAGATGAAAAAATATTGAATATAGATGTCAGTCTGGTTGGAATTAAAGCATTTCATGTATAAATAGCAATGGTACCTTGAGATTTGATAAACTAGATTTCCCATAAGTTTATTGATTTTAGTATTTAATTAAAAAAATAAAATGTAGCAGTGATTAACAGCATAATAAAGCATAAGAAAAAAATCTTTCATATGACTTTTTTTCTGTTGTGGTCTGTTGTGTTACAAAAAATCAAAGTGAGATTGACAATTATAAAGAATAGAAAATCTGTTTTCATCATTTTAGGCCTTCCAGTAAGAATGTGTTAAAGGAGCTCTTGCCTAAGGTTCTAACATCCATACTTGAGCAGAATAATACATTCGGGGATTTTTGTATGGTCATCTGATATTTAAAAATGGCCTGTTTGAAATTTTGTTTCTAAGTAGATATTATTTACAGTTCATGGGATACAATGAATTCAATCTATAAATCAACCTCCAAGAACAAAAATCTTGTTGGCTGCCATGTTAGTAAATCAACTCCCCTAAATAATCTTGGGACTCTGACAATGATGCAGGCTATGGGCTTGGAAATTTAGCCATTGCCTCACTGTGAACTTGATCTTCTGACATTTTAATGGATTGAGGTCCTATTTCTCTGATGGTTAAGTTTATACATGGACATAAACTATTTTGAGCACTTCAGAGTGGAGAGCTAAGAGCTGATGTTCAGGTTTGGAGTCAAACTGTCCTTTGGACTAAGTGGGATGGGGTAAAGTGGACGTCTAAATAGTTCCCATTATACGTGCAATTACTGCACTAAATAATGTCGTATATACATGTACAAAGTAACAATAAAACAATGGATGCTCCAGAGGGGATGATATATTTCCAGGAACTTCTCTCATCTCTTGAAGTTAACTAACTTTACTATTTTGTGTGTTTGTGTCTCTGTGTGTGTATTAAAACAAATGGATGCTGTTAATTCAAGGGATAAAAGCGGCTTCCAAGAACACAGAGTTTCATGTTTGAAGTACTTTAATTCTACTTTCTTTCTAGTGT